>NC_056735.1:1126765585-1126851842 GCF_019279795.1 Protopterus annectens
TACTTTCTTTTACACTTAGAGCAAAAAGCCTTGAACTTCATCTAGCTGGACTAGAGCCGACTTTTAATCAAAAGGTCACAACATGCTTTTACTGTGTCAGTAGAGAGCAGTGTTGCCTCATTTTTTTTTTCATTTAAGACAAAAGCCTGTGATTCACATTCATATTTACAAATGATAGAATTTTGTATAAAATTCTATGACTAGGCTGGCAACCTTCACCCATCTCTACCAATCTTCACACATGCATACAAATATTTTAATGCCCTTCAAGCCAGCCAATATACCATAACAGTTATTTCCATACAAAATGTTCAGGCTGTTCTTAAAAATATCTGAACTAGTACTCGCATGGAAAAATATTTGAACTAGTACTTCTATGGAAACAGACTACCAGGTGATATTAATCAGCTGCAGTTTCAGAGAACCAGTTGGTACACTTCCAAATCTTCCAAATAGGTTGCCTGATTATTCTGTACTACTTTTGATAACCCAAACGTTCCCAGTGGCGGTGGTCTTTAAATGCCTTATGTACCTGAATTAAGGTGTCCTTTTAAATGTCTGAATGACACTGATCAAGTTCAGATATTTTATTCTTTCATAATATCTTTTCCATTACCGTTGATTTATATCCGCTGTACTCTTTTCTGTTTTCATGCTTTTTTAACAAGATTTCCATATTTTTATTCCATATTGAAGTTTGAGTCAAATGTAACCAACAGTGATTTCATCATTTTTTCCTAAAATTTATATATTTTTTTATACAACTTATGGATCTGATGCCTCCTCCATTCACCTGAACAATAAGGTCTCTGATTTGACTTTACCACTTTCTACAGACTAAGGTCCGACTCTTAAGCTCTTCCCACATACCCTGCATCCACCCAACTGCCTCAGATTTCTTTCTCTCAAGCTTTCGTTAGTTTATTGGGTCTTGCAAGTGCCTTTGACAGTCACTTTCCTCCTCCTAGTTTCTAGTGTTTGTTTAACCTTTCTCCTTTTAAAAAAAAAAAAAAAAAAAGTAACGTTTCTTCGGTTCTATTTTGTTTAGGTTTGCGTTCCTCCTTCTTTGTGTCTTCAGTTAGAGACACCCTCATGCTCAGTAAAAAGATGGGAAGTCCCTTTCTGCTGTTTGAAATAAGTTTTCTACCCCCGAGAGGTCCTTTTCCAGAAACCAGCGAGGGGGCAAGAAAATGTGGTTTCACAGGTCCCAAGAGCCTTTCCGGGACCAGAACAGAGAACCCTCCTGTAGAGACAAAGGATGTTTGATTGTAGTTGTCACTCTAGAGGCAAAGGTGGTCTGCAGAACCAGGGCTTTAGGGGAACCCCCTTCCGATAACCCCTGCCAGCACTCATGAGGTGCTACCCGACTGTCCGTTTCTGGAGGCAGTCCAACAATTAGCTTTGCATCCGGAAACCTGGACCCAGTTTACTAAAAAATGCTGGGTGCAAAGTGTGATATCCAGAGGTTATTACATAGCTTTTTACCCTTCCCCCTCTGAATTCAAGAAGCCTCCCAAATGTGCCTGCTAGGCCATGTGAGCAGGCAGCACAGGAAATAAAACAGCTGCTGCAAAGAAGTCATCCATGAGGTCTCAACTGAACAGATTATTTGAAACCTACCCCAGTTTATTTTTAGTGCGAAATAAGTCAGGGAACCCAAGACCCATTCTGGATCTCAACAAGATACATATATACATAAAGTAAGGTTCTGAAAGGTTACGTTTCAGTGCATTCTGCCATTGTTGCACAATGACGACTGGATGTGCTTGATTGCAAGGAAGCATGCTATTGTATCAAAATAGAAGTTGCAGGAGATTTCTGTGCTTCAGTTGGATCCAGTCATTACTAGTTCAGAGCACTGCCCTTTTGACTCACCACAGCCCCCGGGTGTTCACCAAATACATGGCGGTGGTAGCCTGTCACCTGAGGCATAAGGGATTCCAGGTGTTTCCGTATGTAGATGATTGGCTCCTAACCGCCCCCACGAAGCATTGACTGTTTCAAGCCAGGGGCTACTTATTCCAGTTAGCCCAATCTTTGGACATCACCGTGAATGTGGGCAAGTACCGTCTTACTCTCGTTCAGACCCTAGAGTTCGTAGGTACACAGCTCAATACCAGACATTAGATAGCGTCTCTTCCTTTACACTGTATAGCCATTATCAGAAATAGTCTAGCAGTTATTAGCAGCTCAAGCCCCCTCTACTCACTTTATCTTGCAGGTCTTGGGGTCCATGTCTGCAGCCAACTTGTTAGTTCCCCTGACCATGTTCTTGCGGATTATTCAGTGGACAGTAGCCAGGCATTGGTCCTTTCTGCCTCAGCCCTTGTCCCTTCGCATCAAATTGACTCCCATCTGCAATCATGTCAGTTGGTGTATTCATTCCGACAATGTTATCCTTGGCAGATCCATTGTCAGCTATTGTCCAATAGCCACCTTGACTACTGAGGATGCTTCCCAGTTCGGGTGGGGTGGGGGCATTACAGTAAGAAAATTGCCCAAGCCACACTGTTGACTCCCTAGACCAGTTTGCATATCACTGTCTTTGAGATGAGTGCTGTCTTCCTAATGTTGCAAGCCTTTCAGGGTGTTCTCCCTCTTGGGACTATTGCAGTACACACCAACAAGGTCAGTTGTGATATGTCAACAAGCAAGGAGGAACCTGTTCTTACCCCCCTCTGCAGGGAGGCCATGAGGGTTTGGGAGTGGACTATCTCTTCAGACCACTTTCTAATTGTAGTGCACATCCTGGGGAAAATCCAGTGATCTGGTGAACAGACTCTGGTTGCTTCTGATTCTACACGAGAGGTTCCTCAACCAATCATTTGCGAACATGATCTTCAGCAGTTGGGGGTCAACCTTGCTGCGACCTCTCTGCCTCTCCCCCAACAACAAATGCAGCAAGTTTTCGCTCTGATCCCTCTTCCGGGAGAGTCCCTAAGGAATGCTGTAGTCCACCTTTGGCCCCTGGATCTCCTGTATGCTTACCCTCTTCCACTCATTTCTAAATTTCTTCAGAAGGCAGTCAGATTGAAGTGTTAACTCATCCTCGTCCCTTTCTGGCCTCACCAAGTTTTATTCCCCTTCCTACAGTCTTACCTGAAGTATTCTTCTTGGATACTGGAACCCACTCAGGACCTTCTCTCCAGTCAGGGATAAAACACCCAAATGTTCAAACCCTGATACTGGCTGCTTGTTTTTTCCAATTCCGACTTTGATTAGACAGTCGAGGCTTCAGTCCCCTGTCTGAAAGATTCTTCTAGCATCACAAAAGACTTGCACTAAGAGAGTTTACAATAGCCATGGAAGAGATTTGTTTGGGCTACCAACAGGAATGTTGATCCTTTCTTAGCTCCTGTTTCAGACGCGTTACTGTTTGTCTCTACCCTTTTCAACAAGGGTGCTAGCTTTTCCACTATTAAGTTAGCTGCTGTTTCTAATTTTCACACAGCTAGTCACACACATTCCTTGTTCACATTCAGATTATGTAAGTTGTACTTGAAGGGAGTTTTCTTGTTTAGGTCCCCCATTAGGGATCATTCTCCTTGTGACCTTACACTGGTGCTGCAGGCATTGGCACAGGGCCGCTTTGAACCTGCGGCTACTTGCGGCTTGACATTTCTGTCTTGGAAAACAGCAGTTTTGGTGGCCTTCACTTCCACCAAGAGGATTTCTGAGCATCGGGCTTTATCTTCTACGCCTTCTTACATCTTATTCCATAGAGGATAGTGTGTCCTTGCACACTAATCCTTCCTTTATGCCTAAAGTGGCTACAGAAAGTAATATCAATCCATCCGTTTAACTTCACTAGGGCACATTCTACCAGGGCCATAACAACGTCCTCCGCTTTCTGTTCCAGAACTTCTATTGATGACATTTGTGCAGCACCTACATGGTCTAATAACCACACCTTTGTGTTATGTTACAAATTGGGTGCAACTTCCAGGAGCAGGCCTTCCTTTGACTTGATGGTGCTCTGGCATGTCCTTCAATGAGGGCCACCCAAGGTTCTCATATCTGGGATTCTGACCCTATCGTGATGGTGAAAGAAAGCAATCATATTACGAAGTTGTCTTATCATAGCTTGGCATCTGTGTTGTCTTCCTTCACTCATCCTCACTTTCCCGACTAACCATCCCCCTCCCGTTCTTGAAGAACCTGGATGAGCTCAGGACTGTCAAGTCCTGTGTCTGAGCCTCTTTTGTCAGTCTTTTCCGTCTGAGTCTGGTATGACTGGATTTGGAAAACTAAACTCTGAGACATTTGGGTGGAGGAAATGTGGTGTGGTTATGAGGGAAGGAGCTTTTGAGAGTCTGATCCAAGTTTGTGGAAAGTGGCCAAGACATATTTGAGACCCTGTCATGAGGATGAATGAAGACAACACAGATGCCAAGTTATGGTAAGACGTAACTTTCTATTCTATAAGTGTGTAATTGGTTGAAATTAGAAAAACTCAAAGCTGGATCTACCCAAATACCCATGTCCTGAAACGAGTCTGTCATTTCAATCACTGTGTGCTGTATTAAATATCATAGTGTCTATCATTGAAGAAGGGTTCTTATACCTGAAACCTTTGTGTCGTTGATAAAGGTGTTTTCTACTCAACTGTTGTCGTGTTTTTGGTTCTGCAGCAGTGTGTATCTGTATTAAATATTCACATTTCAGTTTGTCTCCCAAACCTCATATGCATCATTATTTTATTTTCATTTATCAGCATATTTCCATTTGCCCAAATGGTCAATTTAGGCAAGTTCTCTTGCAGACATGCCCTGTCAGTAATGCATGTAATCATTTTGCCCTGTTACAGGTCATGTGCATGCAGTGTGTTGAACACCTCAGATGAAAGATGCAGTCTAAACATGTATGGTACTAGGACAGATCGCTGTGGGGACACCCTGTCTGTAACTAAGAATTTCACCTCTGTAATTGCTGTATTATACTTGACTTGCCTATTTGTAAGCCGTGCCTCTATCTGTCTTTTCAGAAGTGCAGCAGTACCTAGTAATGATTTATTTCAGTGTTTTGTGTATGACCCTATCAAATGCTGAAGTTAAATCTGTATAAATTACATCTCAACACAAATTTTTATGTTACAGACAGTAATATATGTTTTTTTAACATATGCATGCTGATGTATGGTTTCAGGCCCATCCTTTCCAATTCTGACCATAACTTGTTCAGTATTGCCTTGATTATTTTTACTCAACATGAAAGTAGACTCGAGTCTGTATAATTCTAGGTTTGTCCTACTCCCTTTCCCTTAAAGACAGGATTAATAAATGCATGTCTCCAGTCTTCAGGAATCTTCCCATATTTATATGACCTATTTAATAATAAATATAATGGTATTGCTTTTTTTTAATTTCTCCAAGTCTTTTGGGTTTCTAAGACCTTATTCCTAAGTGAAAGTATTATTAAAGTTCATGAAATTAGTATTTAAAGTCTTTGATGTCAGCCAAAAGTGCTCTTTCAGCACACACAATCTGCTCCGTAATGACGACTCCTGCAGTTCATACAGAGTTGCACGTATTGGTAACATATCTAAATACGATTGTAGATTTTTTTAAGACCTGTTGCTCCTGCTACTTTTGGAACTGTCCACCCTTTTCTTCCACATTGCTCTCATTTTTGGATGCATATCCTGTTATTTTATGACTGTCGCTCTTTGTATGCAAGGCACTGTAGTCACTGGGTGTGGCGATTTCAATGATCAGTGCTACTTTTGTCTTTTCATGGACCGCTGTATCTGTTTTTTCTAGCATCATTCTTTTGAACAGTTGGTAGTGGATGATCCCATGTGATGTAAACATCACTTTCTATGATTCTTTGAGGCTCGTGTTTCCAGTGTTTTTTCAGCCACTTCAGTACCATAATGTTTGCACTGTCCCCAGTGCAAAAACAGTCTTGCTACATTATACTTTTCAGTATACAGTTCTTCTGCCATTAGTATTTCACAGCCAGCAACAAGGTGTGTGACTTTCCAGTTGGATTTTACAAAACCTACATTTCTTTCTCCCACATGTTCAGTGGACTTTGTAAACCAGCGTGTACGTAGCCCACTATCTTGGGCCGCCATTATTAACCTTTCATCTCTGTTTGAATTGTTGTCATTAACCATTCCTGCATTGGTTCCTGATAAACATGAGGTTCTTCCAGAAGTTTTATATACTTGAAACTATATTTATGCATTTTCCATGTGTGTTGCCTTCTCATCTGGTCCTTCACTTCATATTCTTTTTTTTTTTTTTTTTGGCACATTCAGTTGCTGCCTGATATTTATTTACTTTTGGTTTGATTTCCATTCCTGCTTGACACTGATATGCTTCTGCTAGATTAAGCAGCAAAGTCATCTTAGATTTATTCTCCTCATGTTTCAAAATTCAGTACATTTCTGTCTTATGAGGTCAACAAATGTGTGTGGAGTCCCACATTTGCAGATCTCTGCATGTAATCAATTTCAAGGAGGCCCATTGCTCCTTTGGAACGGGGAATATATAATCTTGGTATGCATGGATTTTTGTAAATTTGGTGAGCATGAAGCATCCTCCTTGTTTTCATATTTAATCTATCCCAAACATATTCTGGTCATTCACACTCCAAAACTAAGTTAGGACAAGAGCAAATTGGTTTATAGCCTGGATTTTGTTTCTAGATGTCAGTGCTGTTTTCAGGATTAATTTAAGTCTTCTGAAGTATTTGCCAATTTTTATTGCCATTTGTTCATCATTTCCTAACTATTTATACACCCTCTTGCTGAAGTTTTTATATCACATAATGTTTTCCTGGTGCTGCAGTTTTCCTGCTTTAAAGTTTGCTTTTGCACATTTATCAAGACCAAATGACATTCTTGTATCTGAAAAAGTTTTGACAACTTGTAGTTTTCAGTTCCTGATCTGAAGAGCTATACAGTTTTAAATCGACAGAGAACATCTGAAGTGTTAATACTTTGTTTTTTTCTAGGAGCTATGTTCTAGCCATGGCCTAAGCTGTTAAGTAGACAGCTTAATGGGTTAAGGGCAAGGCAGAATAGCAGCGGTGACTGCCACCCTGGATTATCCCATTTTGAATTTTTATCCCTTGAATAATAATTTGTCTTTTGTCATGGCTTAATTGCATAGTGGTCTGCCACTGTTTCGTGATCACTGTAATGTAGTTCATCAGTGTAGGATGTAGCTTATACATTTTTAAGCACTATTTGGATACTGTCATACGCATTTTTGTAGTCAGTCCATGCCATGCTTCGATTCTTCACCTTTTTACAGATGTTCTTCATGTTTCACTGTTGCAGTCATAACATTTGGGTTATCCCTGCCAGGATAGCCCTCTGCCGGCCTGAATACCAGAGACTTAGTATTTCTGCATCAGTTGCTGTCGCTTAAGGACTGACTTGAAGTTCTCAGTGGTATCAATTAATGCAGCCGATGCCATTACATCAGTCTTTCTTGCCATGGAGCCCGAAGCAGAAGCAGTTCCCATGAGTGCCAGTCGACCGCTACCTGAGTTTTCGTTTCCGAATTGAAGTTGAAGTCTACTAAAGCAAAGTACCCCATTGGGGATCCTTTTTTCTTGTACTAACCAATGTCAAAAGTGAATGCTCTTGCCCATGGAAAGCAAATACCACACTGAGACTTCCACTCTTACTGCGTCACTTGTCTAGGCCCAGACCCCTACATCCCCCATTGCTGCTTCTGTGCTTTGTTCAACGCCAGAACTATGTCGTTGGGCCCTTATTGTATTTTCATTTACAGTCCTCTAATTCCGATATGGCTACAGTAAGCCATCTGACACCCCATCTTCCAAAAAAAATGAAAAGATAGACTACACAGTTCCAGACCTACCTATGACTTTTCCATTAAGCTAGTCGTCAGTCCTCCGGTATTCAGTGAGGTGCTTTCCAATCCCCTGATGGCTGCTTCAGTTGATTCGCATGCTGCTACTGAGACGCTTTCGGAGTCTGATTTGCCACAATAAACCTTTCTCTGTCTAAGGATCCCTCTGTCATCTCTACCTTGAATGGGTCCGGAGCCATTGTGCTTGCACCGGCTTCTGAGGAAGTCCTTAGCACCACCAAATCTCGACACAAACTGACGTTTTTTGTGACTACCTTTCTTTCGAAAGCTACCAAGTTCCTGCATACTTTAAGGGAGTATTTCCAATGGAAAAGTAAGGACTACCCTCAGTCTAAAGAGAGACTCATGGAATTCCTAGGTCTTGCACAACCCAGACCCTTGGCCAGCTGTTCAGTCCTGCATGTGGTGGATGATGATTTCCTTGAATCCAGCTTGACTGCCTACCTCTTGCTCTCAGAAAACCAGACTGGTACTACAGATTCCCTGACTCTCACAGATATCTTTTTAAAAATCCAACAGCTGACCCTGAGGTCATTTCTCAAGGGCGAAGAGGTATTAAAGCGACCTCTGGTAAGAATCCCACCCTCTCTGACAGGGATTCCCGAGCATTGGACAAATGGGGGTAAAAAAGGTATACACTTCAGCTACTCCTGCTGTCAGGGCACTAAATTGTCAGTTCCATATGCTTAAATATCAGCAACATACCTTGGAACTCCTTAAACAAAAAATGTCTTTCTTTCCCGCTTGGGCAGAATCTGAAGATTTGCAAGACTTAATGCATTCTGCAAGTCAAATAACTAAGCACACTTTGCACTGTGGTTTTGATGCCGTAGAAGCTTCTTGCAAGGCAGCAGTCACTGGATCTGTCATTAGACATGCATGGCTTCAGGAGCAACTCTTGCCAGACCATGTCAAATCTAAATTGTTGGATTCTCCCTTGCACAAATATAACAACTTTGGCACTAAGGCAGAGGAGGTCTTGAAAAGGATGGAAGTAAAAGCAAAATCTATGCAAACAGTTAGGGATTTCTTACAGGTCCAACCACCTAGGTTCAGCAGGCATTGTCCCTCCAAGCTCTGGTCCTTTCCTGCTCAGAGTAAACTGGCCCAGCCTACGCCCCATGGAAATAGACCACCCAGGGAATGCAGAGATCTAAGCAGTGGACTACTTCCACTTCAAAACCAGGAAGTTCTTAACCACCCATTTATGGTAATAACTCAAAGTAACTCACCTCCTCCTGACCTCTCCTCTGCCCACCTTTACTTACCCCTAGAAGGCGAACTCTCCTTTCACTCAAGCACCTGGGCCACCATTACCAAGGACCAGTAGGATGTTCTTCGTGTTTCACTGTTGCAGTCATTACATTTGGGTAAACTGCTGACAGGTTGCCCTCAGTCGGCCTGATTAACAAAGTCTTGGGTCCTGCATCTGTTGCTGTCCCTTTTTCCATGACGTCAGGTCGTCAGGGGTATAAAACATGCAGCCGATGCCATTACATCAGTCTTACTTGCCGTGCGGTGCCCAAAGCAGAAGCAGTTCGCAAGTCCTGGTTGGCAGACTCCTGTAATTTTCGTTTGAGTTTCAGAACCGAAGTCTTCAACTTAAAGTTAAGTACCCCATTGGGGAAACTTTCTTGCTCCTTACCAATGTCAGTAAAAGTTAATAATTGCATTACTTGTGGAAGGCAAATGCCTTGTAAAGATTTTCATTCGTACTGTATTCCTTGCTGTCTGTTTTGTGCTTTATGCAATCAGTGCCCTATCAATCATCTGTACATTTTTGCCACTAAATATTTAGGTTCTCTGGTTAATTAACCAGAAATGTCATCTGTTAGTCATTCGACTACCGGGAATCCAGAAAAACGCAAAGATAAAGACAGAGACAGGCCGCTGAGGTGCAAAACTGCCGACAATGCTTTTAAGCCAGTCGCCAGTTCACCGGTACTCAGGCTCTTACGCAGCCCGTGATGCTCGCTACTTCTGATTCGCAGGCCTCTACTGAGACCCATTCGGAGTCCGGTATGCCGTGAGATGCTTTACCTATGGTACCCGCGTATGTCTCTACTTTGGATGGGTCCGGAGCCGCTGTGCAGGCACCAGCTTCTGAAGGTGTATTCAGGCCTACAGACTTGCATATTAAATAGACTCCACCTTCATTACTAAGGCCTAAATCTCGATCTTTGTCTAAAAAACTGACACCCAGGCCACATATTCAGGCCCCTATGTCTAAAAAAAAACAAATGATCAAAATGGCTGAAGCTCTAATTACTCTAAGCAGGGGTAGTCAACTACCCCCCCTTTTAAGAGGCGTAGGGCTGAGCTTGATTATGAATAGTCTTATCAGGAATCTGTTTCTTCTGACTCTTCTAATGTCCTGGATTTGTCCATACCTACTTATGAGGATTCTGATGCAGAGGATTCCATTCTCTCTGCTTCCCCTCCTGAGGTTTTTCTTTTGGGGAAACTACATACCTTAAGGGAGCATTTCCAGTGGGAAAGTCAGGAATGTTCCGATTCAAAAAAAATAGGCTTAGGGATTTCATTTTTCTACCTCAGCATAGGCCTTTGGCTATAACTCCTGTACTAGACATTGCTGATGTCTTAGAAATCCAGAATGGCCCCTGATTCAATGCCTCCGGTTCCTAGTAAACCAGACAGATACTATAGGGTTCCTTGTCCTAATAAGTTCCTTTTTTAAAATCCTGCTGCAGATCCAGAAACCATTTCTCAGGGGCCCAAGGGCATTAAGGCTTCTACTGCTAAAATTCCTACCCCTTCTGATAGAGACTGCAGGACGCTGGATAGATGGTGTGAAAAGGTTTATATTTCTGCAACCTTGGCAATCAGGGCTTTAAACTACCAATTTCATATGTTAAAATATCAACAGCATATTATTGGACTACTTAAACAGAAAATAATGTTGATTTCTGACTATGTGGAAAAATATTTACAGGATTTATTGCATTCTGCTGAACAAGTTTGAAAACATACTTTGCAATGTGGTTTTGATTCTTTAGAGGCCTCCTGCAGGGCTGCTGTTACTGGATCTGTGCTTAGAAGGCATGCTTGGCTTAAGGAGCAATCTCTGCTTGATCATGTTAAAGTGAAATTGTTGGATGCTCCATTAAATCAGGACCGCCTGTTTGGCAATAAGGCTGAAGAAGTTCTAAAAAAAAGATGGAAGATAAAGCTAAATCTATGCAAACTGTTAGATTACTTACAAGTGCAACCTCCAAGATTTAGTAGACACTGGCCTACTAAGAATTTTTCTTTTCCGGCTCCTTCCAGATCCTGTCAAGCCAAACCCAGACACACCAAAAACACCAGGTTTCAGTCCCAGGGGACTCTCCAAACTAAGCAATGGGGGGCCTCCACTTTCAAATCTGGAAATAAGACACCCCCCTATGGTCAACAGTCTCAATGACTTTCCTTTAAAATTACCAAGCACTTACCTTTTAGCCGCCCCTTTATGAGGAAAGATTGCTCTTCATGCAAAAAACTGGGAACGCATAACCCAGGACAAATGGGTTTTAAATAGTCTCAGGGATGCAGATTTCATTTCCACACATTGCCAACACCAAACGGGTGGCCAGACCTGCCCCCAATCAGTGGGTAGAGGCTCAAAAACAAGTACTTTCCCATCTTAAAAATGGGGGCTATTCAGCCGGTACCAGAACAGGAAAAGTGACAAGGTTTCTATTCCTGGCTTTTCCTGGTACCCAGAAAAGACAAATCATGGCGTCCAGATCTGGACCTGTCTACTCTAAACACCTTTCTGGACATTCCAAAATTCAAGATGCTGACTCTTCACCAGTTACTTCCTATGCTAGGCAAAGATGCCTGGTTGGCAACTTTAGATTTAAAAGAAGCATACCTGCACATCCCAATTAGGGAATCTTGCAGAAGATACCAACGCTTCAAAGCAGGCTACTTGCATTATCAGTTCTCTGCACTGCCCTTTGGCTTATCTACTGTGCCCAGGGTATTCACAAAGGGCCTGGCTCCAGTTATTGCATTTTGCAGGCAAAGAAATATTCAAATATTCCCATACCTGGACTATTGTCTAATTCAGGCAGAAAGCCAGGGCATACTTTTAAATCTGGCGTTTGTAAAAAAGGTTCCAACTTGGCTGCGATGCATCATAAACGAAAAGAAATCACAACTTGTACCCTCTCGACAGATTACGTTCCTAGGTGCAAGCTTGAATACAACTGCCCAGATGGCTTTCCTCACACCAGAGAAGCAAATTCATTTGGTAACTTACTTCAAACAAGTGGCCACAAAAACCCAGCTATCTGCTAGATAAATACTGCAAGCCTTGGGGTTCATGGCCTCCTGCATTCTTCTAATTCCATATGCAAGACTGCACATGAGGAAACTACAGTGGTATCTCAAAAGTTTATGGAGTCAACAATGTGTCAACCTGAAAACAATGATTCCTATCATACCTTCTTTATGCCAGGAGGTCCTATGGTGGGCAGAGGCCTGCCAACAAAACAAGGGACTGCCATTCACACTACCCTCTGCCGCCCAAACCCTAACTACAGATGCATCAGGCTATGTATGGGGGGCTCACCTGGCAGGGAAATGCATTCAAGGCAAATGGAACCCAAATCAAATGCACCTACATATCAGTCAAAAAGAAATGTTAGCTGTACAGAATGCTCTGACAACCTTCAAGGACTACATTCTTCCAGGACAACTAATGGTAAAGACAGACAACACTACGGTTATGTGGTACATAAACAAGCAGGGGGTACACATTCCTACTCCTCTGCAGACTAGCCATGGCATTGTGGAACACAGCCTTGAGTTACCAGGTGCACCTACAAGCTCAATTCCTGCCAGGAAAATTGAATACACTGGTAGACAGACTAAGCAAAAATCTCATGGACCCACACGAGTGGAAACTGGAACCACGGATTTTCAACATGTTAACAAGCAAATGGGGGAGCCCAGACAGACAAGTTTGTCTCCCCCCAGAACTACAGTTGGACAAGTTTTGCACAAGGAATTCCCACAAAGAAGCCTGGAAAGTGGATGCTCTGTCCTTCAGTTGGAAACGCCTATCAGTCTGTAACTTTCCCTCACTGCCTCTGCTCTCCAAAGTTCTGCTAAAAGTCAAACAGGACAAACCAAGAATGATTTTGATTGCTCCAGACTGGCCACACCAGCACTGGTACCCACTGCTGCGCAGTGTCACAAATATCTCCATGGCACCTGCCTCAGACCCCTTCCTTGCTGTCTTAGGGGAACCAGATTCTGCACCCTCCGCTTCCAACATTGAACCTTGCAGCCTGGGTAATCACTGAAATTCACCCTTAAACCTGTGATGGATGTCATCTTGGAGGCGAGAAGACTTAGTACTAGAAAATCTTATGCTGACAAATGGAAAAGATTCTGTGCCTGGGACCAATCTATAGGGATGAGCACAGCAGCGCCTAATTTACCTCAGATTTTGCAACACTTAACTGAGATGCTTCACAAGGGCCTGTCTTTTTCCTCTTAAAATCCACACTTCAGCTTTTTCAGCTCACTATAACACAGAGCAAACCTTCTTCTCTCATCCCCTGCTCAAGCCAGTATCTCAGAGGGCAAAGAACTTGAGACCACCAAGGAGAGCTCCTACCCCTGCCTGGGACCTTAACTTTGTTTTGGAGAAGCTCACTCTACCTCCTTTTGAGCCAGCTACTACTGCAGACTTAAAATTTCTTTCTTGGAAAACAGCCTTCCTTTTAGCAATCACTTCAGCTAGAAGGATATCTGAATTACAGGCCCTGCCGAACAGAGATGGATTACACGTTTTAATGCTGACATACCCCCAGGTTTGAATCAAATGATGTCACTTAAACCTTTTTTAAAAGCCCGACCATTGAAGCATTGACTATTCCCACTGGTATATAGACTATATGGACGTATTTTATTTTTTATGTATCATTGTATTTTATATTATGTATTTTAGTTAGGAATACATACAGCACCTTTCTAGCTGTCTCCCTTACCACTTTTGCTGTGGTTGCCCAGCTAGCATGCAGTATTTTATATGCCATACTAATTATCCTTTAACTGACTCAACCAGAGCTGTACAGACTCTACCAGAGCTGCTGTTTCACTTAACATGCTCCATCTCTTTTTCTTGGCCTATATTCTACGAGTTGAAGGATCTCTCTAACTGGCAGACCAAGCTTCTGCTTGCAAACTTTATTCCACTCCATTACCTTTCCTTGTCTGTTGGTTCTAGTACCATGCTTCCTTTGCCGAATTTCTCAAGCAAATTCCAGCCCCTTCTTACCTGTTTTCTGTACCCTACTTTGAGTCATCCCTGTTGATAAAAATCTCCTTTCCCTCATTTACTTGTTAATGCTTTCTGCAGTTATGAATGTCTGTGGTTATTTTCCTTAACCTGCATCTAAAATCTTACTCTACTCTCCCCTTGTTTGTGTAACTCTACCCCCCAGGCTCCTCCTCATCATCTTTCCACTTTGATTTATAACCTTCTGCTTGTGTTACGTGTAGGAGCCACGTTAACTGTGTCACTCTAAAGTATCCCTTCAAATCAGTCTTAAACCATATTATTCTATGAGGGAAATCAACTTAGCCCACTTAACTCTTATCCTTTTCCCCTCCCAATCAAAGTGCTTCAGTTATTCATTTTCCCACAACTTTTCTTCTGGTGGATAAAAATATGCCTGACCTGTTAAAATCTGAAGAACTGAAAATATTTTCACTGCTTGTACTAATCCATAATCAAGAGCTTCCAATTCCTTATATTTTGTATTATCTTTTACTTTAATTTCTTCCTGCATATCCATCGCTGCCAGAACAGAACCCTGTTTAATCAGTGCACCTAAGTACTACTACACTTCATCTTATTTGCCCATAAATGTGTATTGTTGAATCAATTCTTGTGTGGCTGCAGAGTTTACTGCTATAGACTTAGATTCATCTTCAATTCTATATCTGGAAAAGACTTGAAAGTGAGCCAGAGAGTTCTACAACACTGTTTCTTGTGTTCCTGAGCTTATGCCACATTTACAAATCCATTCTTCTAAGGTTCATTTTGTAGAGTGTTGTAAGACCATGCATTAATATGTCTCCTTGCAGAGTCTGGAAGACACTATGCATAGTGGAACTTCTCTCGTACTGATGTTTCCTGTGGTGGCTGGATCTGCTAGTCACTGAAGTTTTTGTTCCTCTTTAGAGCTCTGTTTTTTTGTAAATTGCTGCAAAGAACACTGAAGCAATCTGATGCACAAGTGAGAAATAGTAATTAGGAAGTATATCTGAAGATCTGCTATGGCATAGCTTGTTTGAATTATGTTAGAAGCTTTGAAACTGACCTAACTCTAGTCATGACTTTTTGATGGTGTGCCTTAGTTTTGTTAACTTTATCACCAGGTTTTATTATTATTACTACTTTTTTTTTCTTTTATTTTTAATCAATGTGTTAACAATATGTCTCATTGTTTGTCTCATTGCTTATGTTTATGTGGAGCTTTTCTCCCCGGGCCTCTACTGAAAATGGAAATATATCCAGCTAGACTAGCCCGGTCAACAAATGTAAAATAAATGTAAAATAAAAAAAAAATAAAAAATCTGGGGGCTGTAGAGCAGTGATTGAAGTTTTATTTGAATGGCATTTGATTAGTTCACAGATTGACTTTTCTGTTAGAAATGACCATTTATTCCCCTCACCTTTCCAAGCCCTGCACTATTTGTAATGGTTAAATGCACAGACGTTTGTTGGTACTATTCTGAACTTGGCAGGGCAGCATGGGGGGGGGGATTGCTGTCCTTAGTTTCTCAACCATTAGAAGAGATTTTAAACTGATAATCTGATTCAGTTAGCAGAAGCTCAGGTGGATTTAAAAAATGCTGCAGTATTTCACAAAATAAGTGCAGCAAGTTTCCTGGCCTAATAGTGCAGCAATTTCCCTGGCATAATTTCCCTAGTCAGTATGATTACCACCTTGGGTCTCCCCCTTTTTTAATTTCTCCAAATCTTTTGGGTTTCTAATACCATGATGGAATGGACCCCATTCCCAAGTCAAAATGCGATTAAAGTTCATGAATTTGGTATTTTCACTCTTTGTCTGCCAAAAGTTCTCATCGCAGTACCCGCAGTGTGTCTAGTAATGACTACTCCTGTAATTCGACGGAGTTACATGTATTGGTAACATATCTAAAGATTTTAGGATTTTTTAAAGCCCGTTGCTCCTGCTACTATTAGAACTATTTGGGTATCTTTCTTCCACATTGCTTTCATTTCTGCTTGCAAATCCTGATATTTTATAACTGTGTCTCTGCGCAGGACACTAGTCTCTGGGTGTGGCGATTTCAATGATCAATGCTACTTTAGTCTACTTTTCCTGGACCACTATATCCAGTTTTCTAGCATCTATCTTTTGAACTTTTGGCAGTGGATTATCCCATGTGATATGGACTTCATTTTCTGTGATGCTTTGAGGCTCATTTTTCCAGTGATATTTCAGCCACTTCAACCCCATAATGTTAGCACAATCCCCATTGCAGCAGTCTTGCCACATTATTATGCTTTTCAGTATACAGTCCTTCTGCCATTAGTATGTGACAACCAGCAACTTGGTGTGCAACAGTTTCCAATTCTGTTTTACAAAACCTACATTTTCCTCCCTGTAAGGCTTGGGTGATGAGACTAGTCCAATCACCAAAGCATAAGTTCTTCAGTATAATTCTACAGTTATGTGGAAAGGCAAGGCAGGTACGTTTACTATGGCGTCCTGCATGAATTCAATAATGGCAAGGACATTTTTTGCTGCTTTTTCGTCAACATCATTTTGCATCCTCATTCCTTCCCCATGCATTATGACTATCTCAAAAACTGTGGCTGGATTCTTGACTTTGTATTAGTGTCTGATTCCACTGTGTGTGTAACTGGTGGCAACCTTTCTGATTCCCTCCGTGACCACCTTTGTGTAAGCAAACAGACTCAGTACACTTCATGTTAAACACTTAATTAGAACTTCACATAACCTCACTAATTTCAACCCTGATACATTTAATAAAATAGTACGTTCCTTAAACTGGTCTATCCTGATCAGTAATCCGCTGAGAGCGGTTTACAAACTTAATACACTTTTTTCCTGAAAACCCTAAATAGTCTGGCTCTGGTTAGAACAAAAGGAGTAACGAATAATCATACTCCTTGATTTTACATTCCTAACAGGCATGTAATGCATGAAAGAGATTGGCCTTGGAAAGAATGAACAGCACCTTAAAGAATTACTAAAACGCACATTTACACAGACAAGGAAATCTTCTACAGTTTCAGCCCTTATTAAATTAGTTTTCCAACCGTAAAAATTCTGGTTTTCTATTGATGTGTACTCCATCCTGGAAAAAACACCACTTCAAATCCTGCCCCAAGTAACACTGCTTTTAATATAGCTGCTCAGTTTAACACACACAGGTTCATAGATTAGTACTAGGCTAATTGCCCTTGTGGGCCATTTTAAGCTTAACCAGTTACCTCATGTGAGAATCAAACCTTGCACCTTGTATCTACAAGGTAAACACCTTAACCATTATCCCAGCCTCCCACCCAACATTTTATAGAAACATTAAAGCCCTTACTAAAGATGTTGTAACAATCTTGTTATGCCCTCTCCTCAGACGCCAAACACCCCTTTTCACCCTAAAACCCATCCAGACCTCCTACATCAAATCGCTGATCCTTAAACTGAAACCCCTTTCTTCAGATAATCTCCCAATGGAATACCTTAAGTAAGCTCACAGTTCCATAGCTTGTCCTGTGTCTGTTCTAATTAATAGATCTGTCCAGGAATTGTAACATGTCCTTCCATATCATTGATGTATTCTATACAAAAGAGATTCTCTTCCACGGGAAGCCCAATGTCCGGTCTGTATTCCTAAGCTGTAGAACTTGACATTGTACGTCGTGCATTTGCTTGAGTTAGGGCATAAAGTTGAGATGCAGATTTAAGTACCTCAGAACTTCTTTGCTGTCAGTCTGAACACCATCAGTGATCATCGGTCTGAATGCTTCTCCTGTGCTGGTTGCCAAGCTACATTTCCGATAAGTATCCCATTGGGGTTTCTTTTTCTTTCTTTTTTTAATTGTGAGAGTTTACATGTCATCCAGAAAGGGAAAATTTCAGCGTGGAAAGCAGATTCCCCATAAAGATTGTCACGAGCAGTGTCATTTCTGTTTGAGTGCTTCTCACGACTATAAGAAGTGTTCCATCTGCCAGGCATTTGTCCCTAAGACCCTATCATCTCTCCTCCTTGTCAATTTACTTGGAGAACCAGCATTTTAAATTGTTGGTGCCGGTGCCTTTGGAGATGCTTCCTGTCCAGAAGGTCAAACACCTGTCAAGAAAAAGGATAAAATAGGTCTGATTGGGCTGCTGTCCCACATTCCCCAGAAGTTTCCAGAGTATCACCCAGTTTTTCCATTGGATTACTCTGCAGTGATCCTGTGGGGAGGCTGGCATGGATCCAATTTCTCACATGTCTTCGGAGGCTGTGCAGATGTTCATTTTGGATGTAAGGGGGGAACCTTTGCTGAAATTTATTTATTTATTTATTTATTTTTTTCCCCCAGAGGGACCAAGAGGGGAATTCTACAGATACTTGTTCAGGAGGAAATTCATACTATGTTAGTTGAATGTAGATGAGTCTGAATTTCCTAGTGTGTTTAGTGCAGACATTTCTCGGATTTAAAAACAATGAACCAAGCATATTTGCCCCATTAAGGATCCCCATTGTGACTGAAAGGATTTTACCTGGAGGGTATTTAATGCTCTGATGGCTTTGAAACATACCCAGGAAGTTTCTGTACCTGACCCCCCCCCAGTCTTCTACCCCACTCAAGAGGCCGAGAGAGAAAAACTCCTCGGACGCCTTGGATTCTGGGGAAGTATCTTTGGTATATTCCTCTCCGATCCCTTCAACCTTGGATTATGGCTCTAAGGACGAAGACTCTAACCCAAACTCTACTTTTGAAGAATTCTCCTTTGTAGATACTGTATCTCGTACGATGGAATTTTTAAGTGGGACTGTTGTCTGGTTTCTGACATTCAAAAATAGCATAAGTGCCTTCAGATGGTATCTCTTAAGGCTTCTACTGTCCTTCCTGTCTTTGCTGCCCTTTTTGATACCTTTAGCCCCAAATTCTCAATATCAAGTCCCTAAAAAAACGGAGATATTTTACATGGTACCCCATGTGTGCAAGTTTCTCTACAGATGTTCTTGTGTTGATCCTTCTGTAGTGTCTGCCTCTTCTGACAAACTCACTAAGGTTTTCCATTCTACTACATTGCTTCTTTCAGACAAGAATGGTGGAGCTGTGGAATGGCTGTGCAAGAAGGTATGTTTTGCTGCCACCTTGGCCTTGTGGACTATTACCAGACACACATGACCAGGCATGTTTTAGCTCTTCTTTCTTATGCTTCCCAAGCTATCTCACACCTTCCTGACTCTGAAGGGAAGGTCTCAGCCCTCTACCTTACCAGGCTGTACCACTCAAGGAGTCTGTCACTCTATTAAATGTAATTTTGATGCAGGTGATGCCTCCTGTAAAACTGCTGCTTTTGGTTTTGCTTTGAGATGTTACGGTTTGCTTAATCTCAAGCTTTTGCCTTAAGATATTAAGGTAAACTGTTTGATGCTTCTTTTGAGAACAAGAATGTTTGGTTCAGCAACTTTTTAAGTCTCTGCAGGTTAAGGGTAAGGCCTTGCAGCAATTAAAGCATATGTTTGTTCTATTCCTAAGTTCCAGAGGCATCATCGGTCTAAGTTTGCAAGCAGCCTTATCCTCCTCCCAAAGGTAAGAAGAGTTTTAGGCGGGTTTTTCCTGGCTAGATAAGTGTACCCAGATCCCTACTTCTCAAACTTTTTCAAGATGAGCCAAGTGCTAGCTGTTTGCTTCCACCCTTCCTGAGCCAGGTTGCCATGTCTCTTCATCTTTCCCTGTCATTCACAATTGGTTTTGGATCACTCAAGACTCAAGTTCTGTCCATCATCCATCAGGGATACTTTATGGTGTGGAAATATCTTCCTCCTTTTTTGGGCATCCCTCACCCTCCTAAGGAACAGCTTACTTCCCAGAACTACTTCAGGGTCTTCTGGCACAAGACACCATTCAGGCTGTGCCCCCTTCCCCAGAAGGGTTTATTCCAGTGTGTTTCTGGTACCCTGGAAGGAAGGCACCTGGTGACCTACTCTGCATCTCTTAAAGATCAACACCTTTTTTGAAGGTCCCTTCTTTACAGATGTTATCCTTTCAGACCATGTTTCTTGTCCTTTTTCTCCAGGCTTTCTTGGTCTCCGTGGACCTCAAGGATGCTTATCTTCACAACACAGTTCGTGCCCTTTTCAGGAAATATGCCGTTTCTCCATTGCATATTCAGTTCTCTCCCTTGCAGTTTTCCATGTATACTCTACAGCAACTTTTTCTATTCACTTTTACACACAATTTGTCAGTTCCTTTAGAAATCCAAACTAATTACTATCTAAGCTAACACGTTTTACACCTCAGTCATTTGATAATTTGCACTTGATCAAGTAACAGCTTCAGAAAAGCCATTGATAATTCTATAAACTTTTTTTTTCTTTCTTTTTAAGAAGTACTACAATTATTCCACAGTGCTCCTCATCTGCCACTCAGAGCTGTTGTTGCTTTGGTTACTTGTAAATCAGACACCACTGCCATTCTGCAGATGTCCATTACAGGCGGTAGATAAGACATACATGCACACACTTGCTGATAACATTATTCCAGAGAATATCATGAGCCACAAATCACTGAACATATCCCCCCCCAGGAGAAAAAAAAAAAAACTACAAACCAATGCATTTCTCACAGACAGGATGTGACCACACAACTGTAGGTAACACTACTAATATCAGCTAGTGAACACCAAGGCATCTGGTAGTGATCCCTGTAGCTGTATTTCTTGCTTCTCTTACAGTAACCACAGGATGTGCATGTAAACACACACTCTCTCTATATATATAATGTATCACCCAAGAATGGGCCATTATGCAACTGTTAACATCCACAGCTGTAATGCCAAAAGACCAAACCAAGCACCTCGTATAAGGCCAGCACACCATCCCAATGCACCCATTACCACACAAATTAATGAAAGCAAACGCATCACGCTGACAGCATCATGCATGTGTAACATAAACACACGTATTCACAAACTAAAACCTTTAGTAACACGAGAGCAATTTCTACAGTCCCAACACACTCTCAGTATAACTTCCTGACATCAGTCAGGAGCACATATACTAAAAATGCACATTCTACAGCATACACTGCACATTGTCAAAGTACAGTTTTAGGCTGAATTTACCATAATGGTAGATGTTCAAATCATCACTAGCCTTAACCATATGGGTTATATCTTGCCAAGGAGCTCTGAGGGGCTTTACATCCAGACTTTCAAGGAGCTTGAGCTGAGCTGACAAAGTCAAGTTTGGGCATGACGCCCTTCAGAGCTTTCCTGCCAACAAAGGGACGGAGGCTGAGCCCTGCAAGGACAATGCTAGGAACAAAAGAAAATAAATGTCCACACCTTGGTATCAAAAATACACCATGCATATTGACAGACTAAAATAAAATGCACCAAAAAGTACTGCGGATGGGAGGGTGAGCAGCTCCCACAGCACTAAACATTCGGGCATATACTGTTATGGTAAGTTCAACTTACACAGTTGTACTTTGCTCATCATATTGAACAATGCTGCAGTAGCTTTAGCTATGTGTGCAGATTACCTTAACTAAAGACGTTCTGGAAATGAAAGAAGTACCAGAAGCCCTTGCAGAATGATCCTAGCAAAGCTTGATTGGGACTTAGAGAAGTAATCTAGCTTTAAGTGCTATGTAAAAGAATGTACTGAGGAACAAGTAGCAGCTTCTAGAAAACAAACCTTTCCAAAAAGCCATAGATTAAGCCAAGGCCATGGTAGACTGGGTCTTGACCCTCCCTGGAAGAGATTTGTTTATGGTAAGCGTAACAAATGATGATAACCTTAGATAATCCTTTAGAAATTGTCTGTTTTGGCAAACTGCCTCCTCCTTTTACCTTCATAAGAAGTGAATGCAGCTGATGGCATAGCTAGAGCAGGAGGCACTGGCATCACCATGTATTGTCATGCCTGTATGTATCTTTGAGATTTTGCAGAAAGCTTTGACTTCATTTGTCAGTGCCCCCTTTGATGGCTCCACTATTTGGCCAGATGTAAAGTGCACGTAAACCATGAGTCAGCTAAATGGTAAGATTCTTTCTGCAGTAGGAATCCATTTTTCCACACCTCAAGGAACCTAATCTAGGAACTGAAGGGCTGGTAAGAAAATGTGGCTCTAAAAATCACAAAGCTCTTATCTGGACAACCCTGGTGATAGACCACCTTGTGATAGAGGATGAGGCAGTTACAATGGACATCACCCTAGAAGCAGAGGTAGACCACATTACCAGGGATTTTGTGGTCCCTTACAGAGAAACCTTATCAGCGCCCCTGAAGGGCTACCTTGACTGCTGCACTCTGCAGGTAGTTTTTGAGGCATTTGTCTCTGCACCCAAAAGCCTGTCAAAACACAATGGATTCTTGGGTGCTAAATATAATTTCTAAAGGCTATTCCATACTACATACCCTTCCTGTTATAAAAACGAAGTGTTCCTGATGTTCTTCTACCCAACCAATGGGAACTCACAGTGGCAGAAGTTTCCAAGCTGCTAGAAAACGGTAATCCAAATGGCCCTCTAAGACCAAATATAATCTGGAGCCTATTCAAGGTTGTTTTAGTACCTAAGGAAACAGGGGGACCTCGGACCTATCTTGGACCCGAGTCACTTAGACCAATATATAAAGAAGACAAAATTTCAGATTGTCACAACTCCTTTCATTTTGCCTCTTCTGAGGAAGGACAATTGGATGTGCTCCACAGATCTTGAGTACGCCAGCTATCATGTAAAGATGGAGAAGAGTTTGAAAAGATTCCTCTGTTTCCATCTGTCCCATGGTTGAATTGGACGAAAGTCAGCAACTTTGTATATGAAAGTGATTTACTTAGCATAACAATAGATCCATGTTGTCAGTTTCATCTGGTTCAGTCTTCCTCCTTTCCCTACTTCCAAACTGACACAAATAGCTTCTGGTTACTGGGCAGATGTTCTTCGTGTTTCACTGTTGCAGTCATCACATGTGGGTTATCTGCCTGCAGATAGCCCTCATTCTGCCCGAATACCAGAGTCTTGGGATTTCTGCGTCAAATGCTGTCACTTCTTCCATGACGTCAGGTCGTCAGGGGTATAAAACTGGCAGCTGATGCCATTACATCAGTCTTTCGTGCCGAGGAGGAGCCTGAAGCAGTTGGCCACTACCTGAAATTTTCGTTTTTTGAGTTTCAAACCTGGTCTTCTAAAGCTAAGTACCATGTTGGGGATCCTTTTTTCTTGCTCTAACTGATGTCCGAAAAAGTTAATTGTCTTGCCTGTGGACAGCAAGTATCTCTGAGATTTTAATTCTTATGCATCACCTGTTTAGGCCCAGACCATGACGTCCCTCACTGTCAGTTTCGTGCCTTGTTTATCGCCCGAACCATTCGTCATTGGGCTTTGTCACTAATTTCTTTCACTCTCATTCTCCATATTCCAAAATGGCTTTGATAAGTCATCCTACTAATCTTCTGAAAAAACATAAAGATGAAGACAGACCACATAGGTCCAAAACTGCTGCCGACACTTTCATTAAGCTAGTCGCCAGTCTGCCGGTACTCAGTGAGGTACCTTTGCAGGCCCTTATGCTCACTTGTACAGATTTGCAGGCCTCTGCTGAGACCCATTTGGATGTCGGATATGTATGTCGCGAGATGCTTCGACTATGGAACCTGCAGATGTCTCTACCTTGATGGGTCTGGAGCCACAGTCTTCTGAGAGAGTGTATGCCAACCTACCAATGTTCGAATTAAACAGGCGACTTTGTTTTTTGCTAAAACTACAGCTTCTTAGGCTTAGGAGTACGCACTATTCCTAGAAAACAGACAACCAAAGCGCATGCTCAAGCTCCCATGCCACAAAAACAAATTCTTAGAATGGCTGAAGACTTTATTACCCTAATTAGGGGAAGCCAGCCTTCCCCCGCTAAGAGACCAAGAATTGAGTTTTATTATTTATGGGTAGGGGCTAGAACTTGATTTGCAACCGTGAGGATGTGTCAGGGGGGCATAGAAGGAAAATAAAAGATAAATTTCTGAAAAAATGTATGAAGATTTGGAATGGAAGATGTGAATTCAGTAGCAGAAACTGGGACAGAATTTATATATTATTCCTCAAAGTACAATAACAACGCTACTAGATTGGATAAATTATATTTTAGTGGAGCATGTCTATTTAATTGAAAGAGTCGACACATTCAGTAACTAATTTTGAATAATATATACCAGTAAAAACTAAAAGATACAGGGCAATGAAGTACAAATGGGACACTGGCACTTTCCTACTTATTGCAAAGTGGAATTTAAGGAATGGGTGGTGGAAATGATTTGAGAGTTAATAGGGATGATAGAAACTCCTTCTGTAGAGGTAGATAGTAGAATAAAATGTAAATGGTATTTAAAACAGTAGAATTAAGAGAGAGAGAGAGACGTATGGGAAATATTTAGAAGGTATAACAGAGGTTAAAGTATTGCAGAATAAGAGGAATCTCACAAAAGAAGAGGTGCAGCTGCAGAGTGCTAAAGGGGAAAATAGGGGAGTATTTGGGTAATATGCATGAGTGTAGAAAAGCTGCTATTAATCAGCTATTTTTGATAAAAACTCTATAGCACCAAAATTTGTAGCACAACAGAAAATTGGAAATGTTGCTAAACTTAGAGGAGCCTGTGATAAGAAAATACCTTGAGATCCTATGCTGGTATTTATATTGGGGAAATTATGAACATTGGTATAAAGCTGAGGAATGTGGACATGAAGAAAATGCACAAATGGAAATGGTTATGGAAGACTTAATTATGCCAATGTTTGAGGAAGATGAAACTCAGTTTAATAAATAAGATAGGAATAAATGGGATAAAAATAGTGATGTATGATCAGTGAACAAATATGTCTGCAGGAACAGATGCTGTTCCTGTGGAGGTTTGGGAGTTGGGCGTAAACAGTGATAAAGATGACAAAAGTTGCTTTAACAGTATTCTAAAAGGAGGAAACAGTTTTTGGAAGGAAAACTGTAGTGGCTGTACTAAGTGGGTAAAGACCATTTATTCCCAGATTTGTAGAGATCCTTTCAATTTGAAACTAGGAGTATGAAATATGTCTACTCTAGCTTAGAGAATGGCAAATGTATTGACAACTGAGGATCAGTGTGGTTTTGTAGAGGGAAGCAAAAATTGGACAATGATTATCATTCACCCTGCTAGACAGGGGTCCATGGAAGTAAATAGTGTGGGAAGAAATAGCCAGGGAATTGTTATGGCTAGGCTTGTATAGGCTCTTGGGCCGATAGCCTAGTACCAACCCATGAACCTATTCTGATTCTACAGACCAGGAATCCGTTGACTCTGACTCTACTGATTATCAGGACATGCCCTTAACCTATGAGGATTCAGATGCAGAGGAATTCATTCCCTCTGCCTCACCTCCAGAGGATTTTTCTATTGGTGAAACCTTGCATACTTTAAGAGAGCATTTCCACTAGGAATGCCATGACTACCCTCAGTCCAAAAAGAGACTCAGAATTTTTAGAGTTGCCTCAGCACAGGCCTCTAGCTATACACCCTGTCCTGGATGTTGTAGGTGATGTCCTCATGGAATCCAGTCTTACTTAAGATACTTTACACCCAGCCCCTAGAAAACCTTACAGGTACTACAGAGTACCTAATTCTCACAAATTTCTCCAAGAATCCTACTGCGGATCCAGAGACCATTTCCCAGGGACCTAAAGGTATTAAGGCTACTACAGACAGGGATTCCAGAGCTTTAGACAGATGGGGTAAGAAGGGTATATACCTCTACAACTCTTGCCATCAGGGCATTGAATTGCCAGTTTCACATGTTGAAGTACCAGCAACATATTATGGAACTAATTAAACAAAAAATGGGGTTACTTCCAGATTGTGCAGGAAATAGATTTACAAGAGTTAATGCATTCTGCAAACCAAGTTAGTAAGCATACTTTGCAGTGTGGCTTTGATGCCCTAGAAGCATCTTGCAGGGCTGCAGTCAATGGATCTGTACTGAGAAGGCATGCTTGGCTGAATGAACAAACTTTGCCAGATGTAAAATAAACGACAAAAGACTTCCTCTCGTTCAGCAACTTTTATTACACATGTGCAGGAGCCTCTGAAAAGTATTGGGGTGACTCCCAGAACAACCAAAGACTGTAGCTTATATAGACTATTAAATGGTGACTCATTAGAAAAGTAACACTGAACAAATAAGAACACTGGAAGCATGATTAATCAATAGGGGCATCCCCAGTAGTTTTAAAGTAACACAATGTCATTACATCTCCAGGCAGTAAAGAAAATTGGATGCATTTCCATATATAGACATGTTTACTACTTTCAGACAGTCTCTCTCAGTAATTTTCCAGTATGTGCAGACTGTCATGTCTCTATGTACAGTACATTTCAGATTCATGCATTTTGTCACATACTCCTACCTTCTAAGGCACTTATTTTTCATACTTCACAATCCCCCATTTGATGCTCTGTAAGCAGCACCATTTAGTTCTTCATACATTTTCCCAAATTCTAACATATAACCATGCTATTAAGTTGTTCAGTCTCATTAATACTACTCTTTCTTGGGCATCAGTTGTTGCAGGCATATAAAAGGCACTTTGGCATTTGTCATCGAAGACATGAGCCTCAATATGCAGGCTTTTATTATAAACAATATCAAAAAGGTAAAGATGATTAATACTGCAATTGTTAGAATCAGTTTAAGTAGGCCTCCCCATCCGGAGAAGAGATTGGTTAGCCAGGCCCAGGTGGAGCTGTTGGCCTTTTCAGCTTCAGAGTGTTCAGGAACCTTCTGAATGAGTTCAAGGTGGGGTGGTAATTAAGTTGTATGTCGAATAGCTGGAATCAAATATCCTAAAAAATAGCTGCCAGACCAGTGCTCTGGTAACAGTCCTGCACTAATGTAATATTTGCAGAGGTAGTGCTGTTTAACTTCATACTGTGAAATAGTCATTAATACCGTAGCGGTAGACGTGTTCAATGAAGCTTCTTGGAATATTTGAAGTATTGGAAAGAGTTGGGCTTGGCATCCTGTGGAAGTGCATTGCGTGCCATTTATCACGTCTGTATAATTGCACTGATATTTAGTCATGTAATTGCAGGAATTCCATCCCATTTTTCTGGTCCAGTAGTGTCGCTTTGAATAATTTTACTGGAAGCACAGAATGCCGTTATGACGAAGGGATAGTTGTAAGGCCACAGAGTTTGCAGATGTAATATTAGTCATATGATTAAGTAAGTTTATCCATATTTCAGTAACATTCAGTGGGGGTGCTGTCAGTGACAGTCCCCCATGAACAGAGGGAATAGCAGTACAAATTCAGCAGTTTGAGACATTGAACTTGGAGGCATAAATGTATTTGATAGCCTGGTACATATTGAAAGGGGGGTGCCAGGCTGCTCGGTCATGAATTGAGAAAGTAGTTGTTGTAAAAAGAAATGTCCAGAGCAGAAAAATCAATATAATAAGGATGCTGATAAGAATGGCCATCCAGTAACGTTGAGGAAAGGCTCATTACATTGGTGAAGCAGGAGTTGATGCTGAAGTAGGATAGAGTAACTGTTTGTCATCAGTCATCATCCTGGTGTAGTTTTGCTTATGGTTCGAGCTGCGATGGGTTCAGAAACAGGAGCTGTTAAGTAGAAGAGGTTGTTGTGAGTCTGATGGTTTGACTTTCTTAACATGTGACACGTGGATCCACAGAGGAGAGTCTTGAAGTCGGACTGTTGAAGAGGTGGTGAGGAGCACTAAAAATGGTCCTTTTCAACAGGGTTGGAGAACAGTTTTTCGAGAAAATGACTTTACATAAACCCAGTCTCCAGGTTGCAGAGAGGGCTCCAGGAGAGGGTTTGGAGACTGCCGGGCTGCTGCAACTTGTTTTTGATATTGCTGTAAAACAGAAACGAGATTTGCAGTAAAGCAAAACATTAGCATCAAAATTTATCGATTGCAGAAAAGGGTGGAGTTGGAGTCATGGGAAGACGCATAGGGCGTCCCATTATTTTATGAGGGGAAAGTCCCTTTGTCGGGTGAACCTGAGAGCAAATTGAAAGTAACATAGGTTCAGAGGTTGGTACTAGGCTATCGGCCCTAAGGCCTATGCAAGCCTAGCCATAACAATTCTCTGGATATTTCTTCCCACAATATTTACTTATCTGGCCCCTGTCTAGCAGGGTGACTGATGTGATCCCTGGGGTGAATTTCCTATCTCCCATCCAGTCATCAAGGTTCATTTTGAAGAGGGCCAATGAGGCGCTCTGCTTGACATGTATGGGCAGTCTGTTCCAGAGTATGGGGAGTCTCTGGATCAGGAACCTATCCCTCCAGCATGTTTTGTTCATTGTGATAAGGTTTAGATCCCTGGAGCATGTAGCTTTGAGGGTTTGGGATTTCATTAAGTGGAGCATGTCCACCAGCTCAGGGTTTGACATTGCCTTGTATGTTAAGCAGAGATTGCCTCTGAGTCGACGATATGCCACAGAGTATAGCTGGAGTTTTTTTAGATGGTCAGCATATTGCATCTGCTTTAGGCCTGTGATTCTTTTAGTGAGGTATTTCTGTGGCCTTTCCAGCTGTTGCAGATATTTTGTGAGGTACATACCAAACCGGGCATTATACTCCTTAATGGGTCTAATGAGGGATGAGTACAGTGGGACAATGACCTTCTTTTTCCTGGATAAAAAGCCGTTAGTGATGGTGTGCCACATATAAGGATTTTCTTGACTGTTGTGGTGATGTGGTTATCGAAAGTGAGACCACTGTCCACCTGTGTCCCTAAGTCTCTCATCACACTTTCGATGTTTAGTGTCTTGCCACCTGTGGTAATTCATGGGTACATGTTTTTTTTCCAAAGAGGATAACTATACATTTCTTGGCATTAAGCTTGAGCCCATGGCTCTGGCACCAGGCATCTGTTTCTGTAAGGCCCTTTTGTAGGATATCCACATAATTTGGGGATTCAATAATAGCTCCCAGTGTGCAGTCATCTGCAAACTTTGTTAGTCAGAGTACCTTTGTGTTGGCCTGTACTTCAGAGAAGTAGATTCCAAACAAGAGTGGTCCCAGGACTGAACCCTGAGGTACTCCACTTGTCTGGAGCTGGATTTGGAGTCTGCTACTTTTACAGTCTGAGTTCTGTTAGTAAGCCAGTTGGCAACCCATCGAGTGACGTAGTGTTTATGCCCAGCTTTGTAAGTTTATCTATGATTCCAGAGTTGAGGACTGTGTCGAAGGCCTTGGCGAGGTCCAGATAGGCTGTGTGGACCGCCTTACCCTTGTCCACAGCTCTGGAGACTGATTCGAAGAAGTCAGTCAGATTCAGGGTACAAGATCGGCCCTTCACAAACCCAAACTGGGTGGGGTCCAGTGTTTGAAGGTTGCCAATGTCTTCGTGTATAAGTTCCATGATGATGCGTTCCATGCCCTTGCAGGTCAGGCTTGTCAGACTGATGGGACGGTAGTTCCCGGGATCCAAGGCGGATCCTCCCTTGTGGAGCAGGATAACTGTAGCTGTGCGCCACTCAGTGGGCACGAAGCCTGAGGTGAGGCTATGATTAAATATGACACTTAAGTGAGGTGCCATTTCATTTTGTAGTTCATGTAGTACACAGCCCGGGATGTCATCTGGTCCCATGGATGCTGTTTTCTTTGATTTGGAGAGTGCGGTTTCTACCTGTGTGGCCGTGATTATCGGAATTTGGCAATCTTTTGGTATTGAGATGGGCCCTCTAGGGGGTGAGAGGGGGGGTGAAGTTGGCACTAAATCGATTTGCCAGGACATTGGCAATATCCTTGGGATCAGTATATTTAATGCCATTCTGTTGTAGCTCAGAGCAGATCTGAGCATTGCCATTTAGATTCTTGACATAACTATAGAATGCCTTGTGGTTGTCTTGGAATCTTTGGCAATTTTATTTTCGTAACTAGCTTTTGAGGATTTTATGAGGGGTCTCAGCTTCTTACTGAGGCTGGTGAGGGAGTTTTTTGCATCCTGGGATTTTCCTCTTCTGCAACAATTTCTTCCTTCTGTTGTATAGTTGGTTTATAGCAGGGGACCACCAGATTGGCTTCCTTATTTTGGAGAAGAGCATCTTGGTTCTATTTGGGATGGCAAGATTCATGCACGAGTAGATGTGCTCATACAGTGCCTTAGTGTAGGATTCTGCAGTCGAATTTCCAGATCCCGTCTGCGTAGGTGTTGTGAAGTTTGTCACTTCTGACTTCAGTAGCATGAAGTTGGCTTTGGAGAAGTTTTTTAAGGAGGTTTCCGTACTGGGGGTGGGATGTGGATGTCAAGGGTGATTTGCTAATGGTCAGACCTGACCAACGAGGGGATGACCACTGGTATGGAGCATCTCTCCCCCATGTTGGTAATGACCAGGTCTAGGATATTGGAGCCCCTGGTGGGACAATGGATTAGTTCATCCAGGGTGTTGGAATTTATGAATTCCAAGAACCGTTGGGAAAAGGAGTTGGTACCCGAGTAGTCTTCCCAATTAATGGCAAGGTAGTTGAAATCACCCAGTATTAGGGTGTTGAGTTGTATCTTAATATTTTCCAGTATGTTTAGAAAGGTGTAGTGAGAATCTTGGGGCATGGTGGGGGATCTGTAGCAAGTTACAATTTGGATTGCAGTCTTACCTAGTGTTAGTTGCACCTGGAGAATTTTAGATGCATTGTGTTGGGCAACTAGCCTGGAGGTGTGAATATGGACACTCCTCCACCTTTAGTGTTTCGGTATTGGTTTGGTGGCCGAAAAGTGTTAAGAATTGTAGCCTGGTATTGCAGGGGTGCTCTCTGGAGCCTTGAACCAGGTCTCAGTTACTACACAGATATCGATGTTCTCCATTTTTAGGAGTGCCTCGAGAGAGTGCATTTTGAGGTTTAGACTTCAAGCATTGAGTAGCATTACCTTCAGATTTTGCATGCTTGTATCTGTTACGGTGGTGGTTTTATCCTTTGAACCTTGCTCAAAAAATCCACTATAAGGGTGGCAAGAGCTTTAGCCAGTAACCTGAATCCCAGGGCTGACAGGTGCAGACCATCTCTGGCAAAGCGTCGTGGTTTGTCGATCATGTCTTCCCAGGCAGACAAATACTGGATCCCCTTTGAATGACACCAGAAGCTTAGCCAATTGTTGAAGTCAGTCATTTTGTCCGTGTACTGTGGTACAATTCTGTGCGAAGGCAGGATGCTACTCAGGTCTAGGGTCATACCTGCCTGGGTTGTATGATCCAAGAGCTCTTCCATGTCTCTATTCATGTAGTCCAGGGAGGTATGTCTCAAGTCATTCACTCCAGCATGGACAATGACAGAGTCGTATTTGTACTTGTGGAGTGACTTGAGTGCATGTGTTATGTGGCGGATCCTAGCACCCGACAGGCAGCTGACTGTAATTTTTTCCTTGTTCAGCCTGGTGAGTGGGACATAAATGTGCCTGACTATAGAGTCACCTATGACTAAAGTGATGGGTAGATTGTCTTGCCTTAGGGGCTGTTGTTGGGTGGCACACTGGTGTTGTGAGCTGTCTGTCACTTTGGTTATGACTGGTGTTTGTTTGCGTTTCTGCTAAGGAGGTCCTTGTTGCTTGGGCAGGCTAATGTGAAGGGCCGCCGCATATGTGGGTTTAGTGTTGCTGTGTGTAGGTGTTGATGGTGTGGGTTTTGAAGGGCTATGAGTTGCTTGAGGTGTAATGCAGGTATTAACCTTCTCTTGACTGTCTAGCACAATCTTGGTCGGAGAGAGCTTTGCTTCCAGTTTGGCTATGTAAGTGCGCATCTCGCAGGTTGTAGTGTTGGGTGGTAGAAGGAGAGGATTGTCTGTGTAATGAGGCAGTTGCCGCATTACCCCAGTATGCCAGGGAAGGGCTTGTACCCATGTCATACCTGGTTTTGAAGTAAGTTTTGCCAATCTTATTTTTAATGTTTGATTCATTGGTTTAATGCCAGAAGCTTGAGGTAGATAAAGACAGTGAAACTTAACCGTGATGGCTAACACAGAACATAATGCCTGAGTTAACTGAGCAGTGAAATGTGTGCACTTGTTAGAGTATATAGTACAGGGTACCCCAAACTTGGGTATAAAATCCTAACATAGTTAATTAGCTACAGAAACAGCATCGATGTTCTTCGTGTTTCACTGTTGCAGTCATTACATTTGGGTAATCTGCTGGCAGGCTGCCCTCAATTGGCCTGAATAACAAAGTCTTGGGTCCTGCGTCGGTTGCGGTCTCTTTTTCCATGACGTCAGGTCGTCAGGGGTGTAAAACATGCAGCCAGCGCCATATTAATCAGTCTTTATTGCCACACGGTGCCCGAAGCAGTTCGCAAGTGCTGGTCGGCCGACTCCTGAAATTTTGTATTAGTTTCAGAACTGAAGTCTTCAAAAGTGCCCTCTTGGGGAAACTTTTTCTTGCTCCTTACCGATGTCAATAAAAGTTAGTAATTGCATTACTTGTGGGAACCAAATGCCTCATAAGGATTTTCATTTGTACTGTATTCCTTGCCTAGGCCCTGATCACAATGTGCCTTGCTGTCAGTTTTGCGCTAAATTTAACCAACACACTATTATGCGTCAATATATTTTTGCTTCTAAATATTTTGGTTCAAGATTTAACTACCCTGAAATGTCGTCTGTTAGCAATCCCGATTACTGGAGTTCATAAAAAATGCAAGGAAAAAGAGACAGACCGTCGAGGTCCAAAACAGACGACTAAGCTTCTAAGCCAGTCACCGGTTCTCCAGTACTCAGTGAGGCACTTTCGCAGCTCCTGATACCTGCTACTTTTGAGTCGCAGGCCTCTACCGAGACCCATTCTGAGTCCGGTATGCCACGAGATTCGCCAAGTATTGAACTCGTGGGTGTCTCTCCCTTGGATGGGTCCGGAGCCACTGAGCAGGCACCAACTTCTGAGGGAGTTTTCAGGCCTCAGCCTTTTTGCATTAAATCGATGCCAGCAACAAAAACAAGGTCAAAAACAACTTCTGTGTCTAAAAAACTGATGCATGAGCCACGTGCTCAGGCCCCTATGCCTAAAAAAACAGATTTTCAAAATAGCTGAGGATTTAATTACCTTGATTCCAACCCCCCCCCCCTGCTCAGAGACCTAGGCAAGGCACTGATTATGAATCTTAAGATCAGGTTTCCATTTCTTGCGATTCCTCTTCTGATCAGGAATTTTCTATTCCACCCTATGAGGATTCTGATGCAGAGGAATCCATCCGATCTGCTTCTCCTTCTGAGGATTACTCTTTTGGAGAGACTTTGCGTACTTTAAGGGAACATTTTCACTGGGAGAGTCGGGACTTCTCTGAATCAAGAGGCTTAGGGATTTTCTTCTTCCTTAGCATAGGCCTTTGGCAATACCACCTGTATTGGGCATTGTTGATGTGTTCTCGGAATCAAGCATGGCTCCTGATTCCGTGCCCTCCAGCTCCTAGTAAGCCAGACAGATATTACAGGGTTCCTGACTCCCACAAATTTCTTTTAAAAAATCCTGCTGCTGATCCTGAGACTATTTCTTAGGGTCCCAAGGGTGTTAAGGCTTCTACAGCCAAAAATCCTACCCCTTCTGATAGAGATTCCAGGGCGCTGGATAGATGGGCTAAGAAGGTTTTTACGTCTGCAACCCTAGCAATCTGGGCTTTAAACTGCCAGTTTCATATGCTTAAGTATCAACAGCATGTTATGGGCTTACTGAAACAGAAAATGATTTCTGATTGTGTGGAAAATAGAGTTACAGGATTTATTGTATTCAGCAGAACTGGTTAGAAAACATACTTTGCAATGTGGTTTTGATTCCTTGGAGGCCTCTTGTAGGGCCACCGTTACTGGATCTGTGATTAGAAGGCATGCTTGACTCAAGGAGCAAAATCTGCCTTATCATGTTAAAGCTAAATTGATGGATGCCCCTTTGCAGCATGATTTGGTAATAAGGCAGAAGATTTAAAGAACATGGAAGACCAAGCTAAATCTATGCAAACTGTAAAACATTTCTTGAAAGTGCAGCCACCCAGGTTCAGTAGGCACTGGCCTACTAAAAATTGGTCCTTTCCTGTGTCCAACAGAGCCACTCAGGGCAAACCCAGGTGCTCAAAAGGCTCCAGATATCAATCACAGGGTTCTTACAGGTCAAAGCAATGGGATGCCTCCACCTTTAAATCTGGCGGAAACAAAGCACAACCCTACAGTAAGCAGTGTCATTGACTTTCCTCTACCATCTCCAAGCACTTATCTTTTGGCAGCCCCCTTGGGGGGAAAACTAGCACTTCATGCTCAAAATTGGCATTTAATTACCCAGGATAAGTGGGTATTAAACATAGTATCCCAGGGGTACAGATTTCATTTCCCTACTTTGCCAATTTCAAACGGATGACCGGATCTGCAACAGAACCAGTGGGCAGAGGCCCAGAAACAAGTCATGTCCCTCATGGATATGGGGGCTATTCAACCGGTACCAGAAAAGGAAAAAGGACAAGGATTTCATTCAAGACTTTCCCTGGTACCCAGAAAAGACAATTCATGGTGTCCAATACTGGACTTATTGATTCTGAACACGTTCCTGGACATTCTAAAATTCAAAATGCTGACTTTACAACAGCTGCTGCCTATGCTAGGCAAGAATGCTTGGTTAGTAACTCTAGACGTAAAAGAGGCATACCTGCGTATCCCAATAAGGGAATCATGCAGAAGATAACTCCGCTTCAAAGCAGTTTTTTTGCATTTCCAATTCTCTGCACTGCCCTTTGGCTTATCTACTGCACCCAGGGTCTTTACAAAGTGCCTGGCACTAGTAATTGCATTCTGCAGACAAATATTCAATTTTTTCCTTATCTGGACAATTGTCTCATTCAAGCAGAGGGCAAGGACACTCTACTTCAACATCTGGCATTTGTAAAAAGGTTTCTAGCATGTCTAAATCACAACTGGTACCCCCTCAAATAATTACATTCCTAGGTGCACGCTTGAATACAACTGCCCAGATGGCCTACCTCACGCCAGACAAAGGCAATTGATAACGTATTTCAAACAAATGGCAACAAAAACCTAGTTATCTGCAAGACAAACTTTGCAGGCTTTGGGGCATCCTGCCTCCTACTAATTCCATATGCGAGACTGCATATGAGGAAACTTCAGTGGTACCTAAAAAGTTTATGGAGTCAACATGGTCAGCCTGGAAACAATGATTCCTGTCATTCCTTGCCTACAACAGGAGTTTCTTTGGTGGGCAGAGACATGTCACCAAAACAAGGGACTGTCATTCACTCTATCCCCTGCCACCCAAACCCCAACTACAGACGCATCAGACTATGCTTGGGGGGCTAACCTGGCAGGGAGATGCATTCAGGGCAAATGGAGCCCAAACCAACTGCATCTGTATATCAACCAGAAAGAAATGCTAGTTGTTCAGAATGCGCTGACAGCCTTCAAGGACTTACTTCATCCAGGGCAATTACTGATAAAGACGGACAACACCACAGTTGTGGTACATAATTAGGGGGGGGGTACACATTCCTACCCCCATTGTAGACTAGCCATGGCATTGTGGAATACAGCCTTGACTTTGCGAATACATCTTCAAGCTCAATTCCTGCCAGGAAAGCAAAATACTCTGGCAGACTACCTAAGCAGAAATCTTATGGACCCGCACAAATGGAAACTGGATCCACAAATCTTCAGCATGTTAACACAGAAATGGGGGAGCCCAGACATAGTTTTGGGGAGAGGCAAATAGATCTGCCAGTTGTACAAGTTCTGCACAAGAACTCGTCGCAAAAAAGCATAGAAAGTGGATGCTCTGTCCTTCAGCTGGAAAAATCTATCAGTCTATGCCTTTCCCCCTCTGCCTCTACTCTCCAAGGTCTTACTAAAAGTCAGACAGGAAAGACCAAAAATTATCCTAATTGCTCCGGACTGGCCTCGCCAGCACTGGTACCCGCTTCTAAGGAATATGTCAACTTCCTCCATGGTACTTTCCTCAAACACCTCATCTACTGTCTCAGCAGAAACTATCAAATTCTGCACACTCGGCTCCAAACTCTGAATCTTACAGCATGGCTAATCAACTAATTATTCAAACCACGCCTGTCAGTAAATCTGTGATGGATGTCATTTTGGAAGCCACAAGGCCTAGTTCTAGAAAATCTTGTGTTGATAAATGGAAGAGATTCTGTGCTTAGAACCAAGCACAAGAAATAGACAAAGCAAAGCCCAATATTCCTCAGATTTTACAATACTTAACTGAGATGCTTGACAGGGGCCTATCTTTTTCTTCAATAAAAATCCATGCCTCTGCCATCTTGGCTCATTACAACACAGAGCCTCCCCTCTTTTCTCATCCACTGCTTAAACAGTATCTGAGGGGCCAAAAATTTAAGGCCTCCCAGGGGAGCACCAACTCCTGCATGGGACCTCAATTTTGTGCTGGAAAAACTCACCCTGCCTCCTTTTGAACCAGCAGCTACTGCAGATATAAAATTTCTATTTTGGAAGACAGCTTTTCTTTTGGCAGTCACTTCAGCAAGAATGGTTTCAGAACTATAGGCTCTCATGGCAGTGCAGCCTTTCATTTATATTTTACCCGGACAGGGTGGCCCTCAGGACTAATCCTTTTATGCCTAAGGTGGTATCCAGTGTGGCTCTTAACCAGACCATTCATCTGCCAACATTTTTCCCAAATCCGCAGAATAAGGGGGAGTGGATTCTGCATTCTTTGGATGTACACCGACAACTAAAATTCTACTTAAACAGGACAAAATGTCTAAGAAATTCTGAGCAACTACTGGTAGCATTTGCTGCAGGATCAGAGGGGAAGGCTATATCAAAGCAGACTATTTCTAAATGGATAAGCCACTGCATTTGTTTATGCTATTTGCACCATGGTAAACCTGTGCCCAAGGGAATCGGATCCCATTCCACCAGGGCTGCCTCTACTTCAGCAGCTTTTATCAGAGGGGTCCCATCCAAAGACATTCTAGAAGCTGCTACTTGGAGCTCTGTTCATACATTCACAAAGCATTATCATTTACCTCTCTTCTCTAAATCTAGGGCAGGCTTTGCCGCTGCAGTCCCTGATAGCTGCTCCTAATGCTGTTTAGTTCCATCCCCCCATCCATAGCTTTGGGATTCTACCCAAATGTAATGACCAACAGTGAAACACGAAGAACATAGTACAGTTGTGTACACTTGCCATAAATGTAGATGTTAGTGTATTCACTGTTGCAGTCCGGGTTACCCACCCGCCATCACCCATTCTATACCTTTTCTTTCCTTCACTGTACTTAGAAGCCTTTGTGGTGTATTTGCTTTTAGTTGAAGGTAAATTATATGTTTCTAAGGTACATTGTGTGTATATATATATATATATATATATATATGTGTGTGTGTGTGTGTGTGTGTGTGTGTGTGTGTGTGTATATGTGTGTATATATATGTGTATATATATATATATATATATATATATATATATATATATATATATATATATATATATATAATGCTCCCCATTTGGGGGGGGGCACCTGACACTGGGGCTAGAAAAACTGATTAAAGTGGTGTCTGCTGCATGTTTTATACCCCTGGTGTCATGGAAGAGAAGACCACAACCGACGCAGGACCCAAGACTTTGTTATTCAAGCCGACTGAGGGCAAACTGCCAGCAGATTGCCCAAATGTAATGACTGCAACAGTGAATACACTCTAACATCTACATTTATAGTAGGTGTACACAACTGTACTTTTTTAGCACATGGATACGCTTCTAACCAACTAGAAAAAAAAATAGACAACAGTTAATACATATTTAAAATGGCTGTAAGATGGTAATTCAATAAAGTCCCATTGCAAGGAGTAAAAAGGACCCTGAGGCTTTGGCACAGGTTGAGGTTGGGCTTTAGTTACTTCTGCAATGTTATGTGTAGACCTACAGAGCAAGTATTTAGAAAATGATGTACAGAAGCTGAGAGTGAGGGGGCAAACCAGTCTTGGAGAATCAATTTTATTAAGACCTAGATGCCAATATCAGAAGGTAAAGGGTAAGCCTTTATAAAAGAGCTTTATAGGTTTGGGGCAGACAAGCCTGCCATCAGGGTGTTGTCAAATGGATTTTGCATTTTTAAAGCAATTAAACTTTTGCCAGGTCTCTTTCAGCTTTGGTAGCTTCACACACTGTAAGGCCTTTAAAACATGTGTAAACAAAGCTGTCTGCATAGACTGATGTATTGGCTGCGCATCTTTTCCCTAAACAGCACCATTTAATGCAGCCTGTGTGGCAGCCCAATCAGCTAAGGCATTGCCCTTTGTTTTAAGAGAGTCATCTGATTGGTGAGCTGCACATTTTACAACAGCAATTTTTGAAGGTAAGAGTAAGGCTTTTAATAAATCATCAACATAAAAGGCATGTTTTATAATGGTTCCAGAGGACGTCAGGAATCCACACACTCTCCACAACGTCCCAAAGTCATGTCCAACACCATAAGCATATCTAGAATCGGTACATATAGTAACAGTCTTTCCTTCTGCTAGTTTGCATGCATGCGTCAATGCCACAAGCTCTGCTACTTGGGCTGAAGTGCCTGGTGGTAGCCTACCGGTCGGAATTACTTTGAGGGTAGTATACTGCCCATGCTGCTAATTGGACAAGTCTATCACGTAAGCAGGATTCATCCACGAAAATAATGTAGTACAGGTTAGTGAGGGGGGGGTATCAACATCGATTTTAGGAGGAAGCACAAAATTAACAACAGTCATGTTTTTTTTTTTTTCAGTATCTGTTGGAATTAGAGGTTGGGTTTAGTGGTGGGCAGCGAACAATTTGTAATGTAGGGTTGCTAAGCAAATTGATTTCTTAACACGATATAAACTCTGGAAAAAGTGTTGAAAACCAACTTTTCAACCAAAAAACACTTGAAGGAAATCAGGCTCTGCTCCTGGATACACACAAATCTTTATTAGTCCACAAAGGAGGTTGACACTTAACGCTAATACAAACAATACGTTTTTGTTTCGCCGTCTTCAGAAAGTAGAAATCAATGTAATAATGCATTAGTTACATCCTCCTTTAAAAGTTAGTGTTAAGTTAAGTGTCAACCTCCTTTGTGGACTAATAAAGATTTGTGTGTATCCAGGAGCAGAGCCTGATTTCCTTCAAGTGTTTTTTGGTTGAAAATTTGATTTTTTACTTAGTGAGTCTGGCTTGTGGAAGATACTGGGTTCTGGTTTTAAAAGGAGGGCTTGGACTGCATGTGGTACTGCTAACATGGTTTGATGGCCGAAAGTTAAAGGGCTTGCCATTTTTACTAACAAGGCTGCTGCTCCCACTGCCCTCAGGCAGAGAGGGTAGCCTGCCCCTACTGGGTCTAGTGTAGTACTGTAATAAGCCACTGGTCTATAACCTCCTGCTCTAGGTTGTGCCAGGAGGCCCAGTGCAAACTTCTGTTCTGAACAGACTAGAAAGTATGGTTTATTGTAATCGGGCAGACCCAGGGTGGGTGGATTCATTAGAGCAGATTTAGTAGCTTAAAAAGCAGCTTCATGGTCGTCTGACCAGGGCAGAAGATCGGTTATCCTTTTTCAACAGAGGTAAAAGTGGTCCTGAAAGTTCGGAAAAGTTAGGAACCCACTGTCTACAATATCCTGCCAGTCCTAGAAAGCGCCTCAACTGATGCTTGGGGGTGGGCCTCGGGGCCCGTTGAATAGCTGCAATGCGTGAGGGCAGAACACTGCGAGAGCCAGCTGCAATAATGTGACCCAAGTACTGGACTTCAGGCTGGAAAAATTGTAACTTTGCCTTGTTAACCTGAAATCCCCACTGAGCCAGTAAACGAAGTACCAGTAGTGAGTCATCCAAACACGCCTGTTTGGTTACAGAAGCAATAAGTATGTCATTAACATACTGAACCAAAACAGAAGTAGTTGGTAATTTAAGGTCTTGTAACTGTTGGAACATTTCTCTGGAAAAGAGTGTAGGGGACTCGACATATCCTTACGGCAGTGTTGTCCAAGTGTACTGCTGCCCCTTATACGTGAAGGCAAGCAGATACTATCTACATGCACTTCTGTGTAAAAAAAGGCAGAATAAATATCTGTTTCTGTGAAGTATTTGGCAGCTGGGGGAATACAGCTAAGAATAGTGGCAGGGTTAGGCACTACTGGAAAGCCCGGAAGAATGGCCTTATTGACCTGTCTTAAGGTCCTGCACAAAGCGGTAAGCCTACCTTCCTGGTTTTTTGACTGGAAGAATTGGTGTGTTACACAGGCTCACTCTGGGGACAATAAGACTGCTCTATCAAAGAAGTTATTACTGGTTGGATACCTTGTTCCGCTTCTTTGGAAACTGGATATTGGGGTACGGAAGGTAATTGAGGACCGGGTTTTAAGGTAATACAGACAGGAGTAGCAGACGTAAGGAACCCAGCATCATTGTCGTGGGCAGTCCACAAAGAAGCAGGTAGTGAATCTAAATGTTTAGTCAGCGGATCTGGGACTGTTGGGGGCCAGAGTCACCAAGAAGGCCAAGAGCTTCATTGTGACTATCTGGGTGCACCTGTAGAAAAACACCATCCTCAGTACAGAAAATAATAGCCCCCATTTTGAAGGGCAAGTCTCTGCCCAGAAGGTTTAATGGCACCGATGGCCCTACAAGGAAAGCCTGTTCACCTTTTAGGGGGCCCAAGGTGACTGGCATTGGTACAGTTTCTCGATATTTTATAGGCACTCCAGAGACTCCCACCCCCTTAGTAGATGTATTCGAAAGAGTAATACCTACTGAGGCGGCCGATGTTAACATAGATTTAGTAGCTCCGGTGTCTATCAGAAAGGGGTGTCTAGCATTTTTGAGCGTCAATGTAACATATGGTCCGGTTTGATCCACTGGTAGCAAGGGAAACGATTGCTGTTGAAGCTGTTCAGGGAATCCCTATTGTGCTTATGACTGATTATGGCCCTCAGATCAATTTGGTGGAGTCCAGGCCGAATTCCACTGCTGCGAAAAGGGGTTGGTCTGTTGACATTTCAGACACAAACTGGTTACTGCTGTTGGCAGGGGCTGGCGGCGATGGAGCAAGATATGGACAATTATTTTTCCAATGGCCTGTCTGCCCACAGTTATAACACTCAGATTTTTGCTGTGGAGCCGACTGCTGAGATTGTTGATGGTTACCAGTCATTTTGGTTATGATTTTGGCCACACCTACCCCTTCCTTGGATGTTGTTCGTGTTTCACTGTTGCAGTCATTACATTAGGGTAATCTGGGTGCAGGTTGCCCTCAGTCGGCCTGAATTCCAAAGTCTTGGGTCCTGCGTTGGCTGGTGTCTTCTCTTCCATGACGCCGGGTCATCAGGGGTATAAAACATGCAGCCAACGCCATTTTCTTCAGTCTTTCTTGCTGCACGGTGCCTGAATCAGAAGCATTTCGCAAGTGCAGGTCGGCCAACTACTGAAATATTAGAGTTTGAGTTTAAGAACCAAAGTCTTCACTAAAGCTAAGGGAAACTTTTTTTTCTTTTTACTGATGTCAGAAAAAGTTAATTGTATTACTTGTGAGAAGCAAATTACCTCATAAGGATTTCCATTTATACTGTATTCCTTGCATAGGCCCTGATCATAACGTGCCTGGCTGTCTGTTTTGTGCTAGATTTAACCAACAATACTATTAAGCATTGGTATATTTTTGCATCATAGTGATGTTCTTCGTTCCACATTGCTGCAGTCCTAACTATTGGGTAGTCCGCTGTCCAGTCGGCCCGAATACCAAAGTATATGGCTGACGTCGGTCAAGGCGCATTAGACTGACGTCAGTACGTCAGGGTACTAATGCGCATGACCGACGCCATATCTCCAGTCTTTTTTGCCGCATGGTCCGATGCAGAAGCAGTTCTTGCGAGTGCAGGTTGGCGTTCTGAAATATTTCCGAAGTCGGAGTTTCAGACCGAATCAAAGTTGGCTAAGTACCCCGTTGGGGAGCATTTTGGTTTTTTCTTGCCTCAGTATTTAACCGGATGTCAGAAAAAGTGAATAACTGTATTTCTTGTGGGAAACAGATTCCTCATAGGGATTACCATACTCTGTGTATACCTTGTTTAGGGCCTGAGCACGACGTTGTTGGTTGCCGCTCTTGTGCTAGGTTTAATAAACGCACTATTAAGAGAAGTTTAGACTGTGCCAGGTTAGTGTTTGGGAAACGTTGTAATTACAAAATGCCGTCGGATGCTCCGACGCCGCTTAAATCTAAAAAGCGCAAAGACAAAACAGCGAAGCCTAGGGTTGATGAACCGGCAGTCCCGGACGTCGGTTCTTTAGAAGGCTCTGTGGAGCCAGAGGTTTTGCCAGGAGTTTCTTTGGAGTCTCAGGCAGAGACTTTATTGTTGCAGGATGTGCCCTCTCAGGAAGTAGGCCAGGCTGAGGGGGCTTCTCCGGTAACTGTTCTTCCCTCTGTTCCCAAGATAGTTAGAGCTTCTCCTACTGTTTCCAAAACTTCTTTCAGAGGTAGGCCAAGTTCAGCTACAGTGGGGGTTTCTCCTAGCACTTCAGGTTCTGTGCCAAAGAAACATATGCTTAAAATGGCAGAAGATTTAATTACTATGATTAGAGGCTCTATGCCCCCTCCTGATAAGAGGCCTAGGGTGGATCCTGAGTTTGAGAGTTTGGAACAGTATTCAGAAGCTTCGGAGTCTTCTGCAGAAGACTTACAGGACCTTCCTCCTTATTCTGATTCTGATGTGGATGACTCCACACCTACAGCTTCTCCTCCTGAGGATTTCTCATTTTCAGAGACTTTGCATTCCATGAGGGAACACTTTAAATGGGAAGGCCAAGATTACTCTGATTCCAGGAAAAGGCTTAGGGAATTCTTATTTTTACCACAACATAGGCCCTTAGCTATACCTCCTGTGTTGAATGTGGTGGAAGATGTTTTATGAGGCTTCCTGAACCCTGACTCTTTGCCTCCTGCTCCTGTTAAACCTGATAGGTACTATAGGGTGCCCAAGCTCATAAGTATTTGTTTAAGAGTCCTAGGGCGGACCCAGAAACTGTTTCTCAGGGACCTAAAGGTGTTAAGGCCTCTGTGGTTAAAAATCCTGTTCCCACTGATAAAGAGGCAAGGGCTTTGGATAGGTGGGGAAAGAAAGTGTATACTTCTTCCACTCTAGCCATGAGAGCGTTGAATTGTCAATTTCACATGCTAAAATATCAAAATTATCTCCTTTCCCAATTGAAATCTAAGGTGGATGCTTTGGCGGAAGGTATAGAGTGTAAAGAGTTGCTGGATTTACTTCATGTGTCTGAACAAGTGGGTAAGCATTCTTTGCAATGTGGTTTTGATGCTGTGCAGGCCTCCTCGAGGGTGGCTGCCACTAGTTCTGTTATTCGCAGGCATGCCTGGTTGAGGGATCAGAATTTAGCTGAGCATGTTAAGACACGGATTTTGGATGCTCCTTTACAGTCTGATGTGTTTGGTTCACCTGTGGAAGCAGTTCTGAAGAAAATGGAAGACAAAGCTAAGTCTATGCAAACTGTTAAAGATTTCTTGCAGGGGCAGCCACCGAAGTTTAGTAGAAATTGGCCTACTAAGGGATGGACATATCCTGCTTATGATTCCCAGTCTAAGGGTAGGTCTAGACGTGGTAGGGGCAGAGCTCAAGGTTCTTTTAGGCCTAGAACAGGGAGTTCACCTGCTCAGACTTCTGGTGAGGGCAGGGGTCAGTCCTTTCGTAAACAGACCCAATGACCTGCCTTTTCAGCTGCCAGTAGATTCTCGTCTGGCAGCTCCTTTGGGAGGAAGACTGTCTCTTTTCAAAGAAAATTGGGATTTAATTACTCAAGACAGATGGGTGTTGGATATCATTCACCACGGTTACAGGTTTTATTTCCATACCTTGCCCCCTTTCAAGGGCATGCCAGAAGTTCCTCCTACACAAAGGAAAGAGGCTCACAAGCAAATTTCTCTGTTACTCCAAATAGGGGCCATTCAGCCAGTCCCTGTATCAGAAAGGGGCCTAGGATTTTATTCTCGCCTGTTCCTAGTACCAAAGAAGGGGAACACGTGGAGACCAATTTTGGATTTATCTATCCTCAACACTTATCTGGACATTCCCAAGTTCAAGATGTTGACGTTACAACAGCTTTTACCTCTGCTGGGCAAAGATCACTGGATGGTAACTTTAGATCTCAAGGAAGCTTACCTTCATGTGCCAATAAGACTAAGTTGCAGGAAGTTCCTGCGTTTTCGAGCTGGAAATTCTCATCAGTTCTCTGCATTGCCCTTTGGCTTATCTACTGCGCCCAGAGTATTCACAAAGGTTCTGGCTCCAGTGATAGCTTACTTCAGGCTAAAAGGAATTCAAATCTATCCTTACTTGGACGACTGCCTGATTCTGGCTCAAGAAAAAGAAGATCTTCTACAGCATCTGGAATATGTCATAGCAGTGCTAAGATGCCTAGGGTATTCTGTGAACGAAATAAAGTCCAGTCTAGTACCCTCTCAAGACATGTGCTTTCTGGGTGTGAGACTGAATACAGCAGCCCAGATGGCCTTTTTAACCCCGGACAAACAAAAGAATCTTTCACTTTACTTCCATCACCTATCTCATCAGTCCGTGCTGACTGCAAGGACAGTCCTTCAAGCATTAGGGTTCATGGCATCTTGTATTCTGGTGCTTCCCAATGCCAAACTGCATATGAGGAAGCTACAATGGTATCTCAAAAATGTATGGACACAGCACTGCCAGGATTTGGACACTGTCATTCAAATAATACCTTGCCTTCAAAAAGAATTTTTGTGGTGGGCTCAGGAATGTCACCTAAACAAGGGACTCTCTGTGACCCGGCCAGAGGCGAGTCAGATTTTAACGACAGATGCCTCGGACATTGCTTGGGAGCTCATCTAAATGGAAAGTGGATACAAGACAAGTGGCCTGCCAGACTACAGCATCTACATATCAACATGAAGGAGATGTTAGCAGTCCAGTTTGCATTAATGGCTTTCAAGGAGTTACTTCTTCCAGGGCAGGTGTTGATTCTAACAGACAACACAACTGTCATGTGGTACATCAACAAACAAGGGGGAACACATTCTTACCCATTGTGCAGGCAAGCAATAATTTTATGGGAGACTGCGCTCAGCTTGCAACTAACTCTTCAGGCAAGGTTTCTGCCGGGAGCACAGAACTCCTTAGCAGATGTGTTAAGCAGGCAAATCATGGATCCCCACGAGTGGAAACTGGATCTTCATGTATTTCTAAAGTTGACAGTGTCCTGGGGAACTCCAGACATAGATCTGTTCGCTTCTCCACTGAACCACCAGCTGCCAAAGTTTTGCACAAAGAGGTTTCATCACACAGCTTGGAAAGTGGATGCTCTTTCTTTCAGTTGGAAAGATCTTCATGTGTATGCGTTTCCACCTCTGCCTCTTCTTCCAAAGGTGCTTCTAAAGGTCAGACAAGACAAGCCAAGGATGATTTTAATAGCTCCAGATTGGCCTCGCAGCACTGGTACCCATTACTGAGGAGTCTGGTAAAGAAGCCTCCATGGCCTTTACCCTTGATTCCACATCTGTTGTCTCAGAAGGACGGTCTGCTCAATGTCAAGCTTCACTCTCTTCATCTAACAGCCTGGCATATTCTGTTTTGAAAGACAGCAGGTCTCAACTTCCTCAACAAGTTTTAAATGTGATTATGGAAGCCAGAAGACCTAGTACAAGGAAAGTGTACGCAGAAAAATGGAAGAGATTTTTATTTTGGTCTGCAGCAAAGAATTTGGAGATTTCAGAGCCTAATTTGAGTGTGGCTCTTCAATATCTTACTGAGTTATTGGACAAAGGTTTGTCTTTCTCTTTAAGATTCATGCTGCAGCAATTTCAGCTCACTATGATTGTGACCCACCATTGTTTTCTCGTCCTTTGTTCAAGCAATTCCTAAGAGGGGCAAAGAATATAAGACCCCCACGTAGAGCTCCTACTCCTGCTTGGGATCTCAATTTTGTGTTGGAGAAACTTACTCTACAACCTTTTGAGCCTGCAGCTACTGCTGAACTGAAATACTTGTCATGGAAGACTGCTTTTTTGTTGGCCATTACTTCTGCAAGAAGGGTTTCTGAGTTACAGGCCCTTATGGCGGTTGAGCCTTTTTTGATTTTTCATAAGGATAGGGTATCATTACGTACAAATCCTTCCTTTATGCCTAAAGTGGTTTCTAGTGTGGCTTTAAACCAAACTATTCATTTGCCTACGTTTTATGCAGATCCCCAAAATAAAGGGGAAAAGATTTTGCACACTTTAGATGTACACAGGCAATTGCGTTATTATTTGAGCAGGACTAAGGATTTTAGACAGTCTCAGCAGTTGTTTGTTTCTTTTGCTTTGAGTTCTCAGGGCAAGCCTGTGTCAAAACAAACTATTTCTAGGTGGATTGGGTTTTGCATTGCCTTTTGTTATTCCCATCATGGCAAGGTAATTCCAGCTGGGATTAGGCCTCATTCCACTAGGGCTACTGCCACTTCAACAGCATTTCTAAGGGGGGTGGCAACTAAGGATATTTTGGAGGCAGCTACTTGGAGTTCAGTGCATACTTTCTCTAAGCATTATCACCTTCCTCTCTACTCTAAGTCTAGGGCTGGTTTTGCCACAGCTATTTTGCAAGGCATGTTGTCAGCTCCTGCTTCTTTATGATTTGCCAGCCTCCCTTACCTCTGCTTTGGGATTCTACCCAATAGTTAGGACTGCAGCAATGTGGAACGAAGAACATAGTACAGTTTTGTACCTACCATAAATGTAGATGTTCGAGGATCCACATTGCTGCAGTCCAATTTACCCTCCCGCCTTCCCCTCTGTGTTTAGGGGTGGTGGTGTGAGTTGCTGTTTATTATTGTATATATGTATTTATATATATATATATATATCTATATATTGTATATAAGTTTGGTGCAGGGCTTTTTGGTATTTTGGTTTGGGCCTTGTCTTTTTAGGGTCTTCTGACATCTGGGGCAAGAAAAGACTGAAGATATGGCGTCGGTCATGCGCATTAGTACCCTGACGTACTGACGTCAGTCTAATGCGCCTTGACCGACGTCAGCCATATACTTTGGTATTCGGGCCGACTGGACAGCGGACTACCCAATAGTTAGGACTGCAGCAATGTGGATCCTCGAACATCTACATTTATGGTAGGTACAAAACTGTACTTTTTGGAAACAGATTTAACTGCCCAGAAATGTCCGATAGCAATCAGACTACTGGAGTACATAAAAAAGCAAAGAAAAGGACAGTGAAAGGCAGTCAAGATCCAAAACAGACGACTAAGCTTCTCCTAAGCCAGTCGCCGGTTCTCAGTGAGGCTCTTTCGCAGCCCCCGATACCCGCTACCTTCGAGTCGCAGGCCTGTACCGACACCCATGTGGAGTCTGATATGCCACTAGATACTCAAGATATTGGACCGATGGATGCGTCTCCCTTGGATGGATCCCGAGACGCTGAGCAGGCACCGGCTTCTGAGGGCGTATTCAGACTTCAACATTTGTACATCAAACCGACGACAGTTGCAAAACCAAATACAAAAGCAACTTCTAAAACTAAAAAAACCAACACATGAGCAACGTGCACAGGCCTCTATGCTTAAAAAACAGATGATCAAAATGGCTGAAGACCTTATTACCTTGATCAGGGGTACCCATCCCCCTCCAGATAAGAGGCCTAGGCAAGATCAGGTTTCTATTTCTTCTGATTCCTCTTCTGATCAGGAATTCTTTACCTCCCTGTGAGGATTCTGATGCTTAGGAGTCTATTCGATCTACATCTCCTGAGGATTATTCATTTGGAGAAACCTTGCATACTTTAAGGGAGCATTTTCACTGGGAGAGTCAAGACTTCTCAGAATCAAAAAGAGGCTCAGGGATTTCCTTCTCCCTCAGCACAAGCCTTTAGCCATTCCCCGTTTTAGACCTTGTGGATTGTGTGTTTTCGGAGTTATGCTTGACCCCTGACTCCTTAAATCTGGCTCCCCATAAGCCTGACAGATATTACAGGGTCCCTGACTCTCATAAATTTCTATTTAGAAACCCTGCTGCTGATCCTGAAACTATTTCACAGGGTCCAAAGGGAGTTAAGACCTCAACAGCAAAAAATCTTATCCCCTCTGACAGATTCAAGGGCACTAGACAGATGGGTAAAAAAGGTTTACACAGCTGCAAACTTGGCAATCAAGGCCTTAAACTGTCAATTTCATATGCTTAAATACCAACAACATGTTATGGGATTGCTGAAACAGAAACAGAAAATGATGTAGATTTCAGAATGTGCATAAAAAAGAATTGCAGGAATTATTGCATGCAGTTGAACAAATTGGAAAGCATACTTTGCAATGTGGTTTTGATTCCTTAGAGGCCTCCTGCAGGGCTGCAGTTACTGGATTTGTGATTAGGAGGCATGCCTGGTTAAAGGAACAAAATTTGCTTGATCATGTTAAAGCTAAATTGCTAGATGCACCTTTACAGCATGATTCTCTGTTTGGTGTTGAGGCAGAAAAGGTTTTAAAGAAAATGGTAGACAAAGCAGTCTATGCAAACTGTTAGACTTCTTACAAGTGCATACTAAACATTGTATCACAGGCATACAGATTCCATTTACACACACTGCCAATGGCAAATGGTTGGCCAGATTTGCCAAAAAAAAATCAATGGGCAGAGGCACAGAAACAAGTTACGTCCCTCATGGATATGAGGGCTATTCAGACAGTACCAGAACAGGAAAAAGGACAAGGTTTTTACTCTACTGATGTTCATCATGCATACAGCTGCAGTCATAACAGATGGGTTCTCCTGCCGTCAGACGGGTCCTCGGTCGGCCGAATTCCAAAGTCTAGGTCCGGCGTCGGTTGTCGTCGCTTCTTCCCTGACGTCAGTGCGACAGGGGTATAAAAGAACCAGCCGACGCCATTTTCTTCAGTCTTTCTTGCCGCGCGGTGCCCGAAGCAGAAGCAGTTCGCAAGTGCCGGTCGGCCAGCTCCTGAGATTACGAAAAAATTTGGAACCGAAGCCTCCTTAAAAAGCTAAGTACCCCATTGGGGAAACTTTTTCTTGCCTCAGACCGATGTCAGACAAAGTTAATAATTGGATTTCTTGTGGGAAGCAAATACTGCATAAGGATTTCCATTCCCTCTGTATACCATGTTTAGGCCCAGACCATGACGTCTCGGTCTGTCGCTTTTGTGCTGCATTCAACAAACGCACTATTAACTGCCGGGCGGAGTTCGCCCAGCATTATTTTGGAAAAGCATTTTACTATACTATGTCGTCGGATACTCCAACTCCGGTTTTGTCTAAAAAAACGCAAAGACAAGGACCGACACTCGAGGTCCACGGCCTCTACCGACACCACGCCAAAGCCGACTACACGTGGTCCGGTTCTCAGCGAGGCGCCTACGCAGCCCCTGATTACCGACGACACATCTTTGGCGGTGTCTCCTGTACCCGAGGTCGCAGACTCCTCGGCCCACACCCTGACTACAGATACCGAAGCCACGCTTGGCATTGAAACACAATGTGGACAGGTTCACCTCCACTCAAGGTGTCTTCAGACCTTCCTCCTCTTTCTCCATCAAGGCTTTCATCAAGTCTAAAGCTACCATGCAACCTAAGAGACCAGCTACACAGGGCCCATCTCCAGGCCCCATGCCTAAGAAACAGATGTTTAAAATGGCTGAGGATTTAATTACTCTAATCAGAGGTTCTCAGCCACCTCCGGACAAAAGACCCAGAGTGGAGGAAGATTCCCCCTCCTCTGATCAGGGCTCCATTATTTCAGAGCACTCTGATTATCAGGAACAGTCTTACTCCCCTTTTGAAGAATCTGATGCAGAGGAATCTATTCCTTCTGTATCCCCCCCTGAGGATTACTCATTTGGTGAAACTCTGCATACCTTAAGGGAACACTTCCACTGGGAAGGCCAGGATTATTCAGATTCCAAGAAAAAGGCTCAGGGAATTTCTTTTGTTACCCCAGCACAGGCCTCTGGCTATACCTCCTGTCCTGGACATCCTAGATGATGTTTACTCTGAGGCCTGCCTTAACCCGGACTCTCTTCCTCCAGCTCCAGTTAAGCCTGACAGGTACTACAGGGTTCCTGACTCACACCAATTTCTATACAAAAGCCATGCTGCTGACCTAGAAACCATCTCGCAGGGGCCCAAGGGAGTTAAGGCCTCCATTGCCAAAAGCCCATTGCCTTCCGAGAGAGATTCCAGATCCTTAGAAAGGTGGGGGGAAAAGGTATATACCTTGGCTACCTTATCCATGAGGGCCTTAAACTGTCAGTTTCATATGCTAAAATACCAACAGTTTCTGTTATCTCAATTGAAAAGTAAAATGTCACAACCTGAACAACCAGACATGAAGGAGTTGCATGATTTTATGCATAGTGCAGAACAAGTGGGTAAACATACCTTACAATGTGGTTTTGATGCTCTAGAGGCCTCATGTAGAGCTGCTGTTACAGGCTCAGTCATACGTAGGCATGCCTGGCTCGAGGAACAAGCCTTGCCTGATCATGTCAAAGCTAAATTACTAGACGCCCCTCTTCAAAAGGATGTACTATTTGGGGCAAATGCTGAGGAAGTATTACAGAAAATGGAGGAAAAGGCTAAATCAATGCAAACTGTGAGAATTTCTGCAGGTTCAACCCCCACGTTTTAGTAGAAATTGGCCTTTCAAAAACTGGTCCTTTCCTGCCACAGACAGACCCCAAAGAGGCAGATACAGGCACCCGAGGGGCAGGGGACAAACACAAGGCTCGTACAGAGGCAGACAATGGCAAGCTCCTACACAGAGGTGGTGAGGACAACTCGCAATCTTTCAGAAAGCAAAACCAATGACTTTCCCCTTTGCATGCCAACCAGGTCTCAAATGGCAGCCCCCTTAGGAAGAAAGCTGGCACTATTCTCAAAAAATTGGCATATTGTCACAAAGGACAAATGGATCCTGAACATTATAAACAGAGGCTACAAATTCCATTTTCAAACCCTTCCAAAAATGAAAGGCATGCCAAACCTGCCACACAATCAAAGGGCAGAGGCACAAAAGCAAATTTCAGATCTTATAAACATGAAAGCTATTCAAGAGGTACCTACACACGAACAAAGTCAAGGATTCAAAATGAAAGGCATGCCAAACCTGCCACACAATCAAAGGGCAGAGGCACAAAAGCAAATTTCAGATCTTATAAACATGAAAGCTATTCAAGAGGTACCTACACACGAACAAAGTCAAGGATTTTATTCAAGGCCATTTCTGGTGCCAAGGAAGGGAAAAGATTGGAGACCTATTTTGGATCTTTCCATCCTAAACACATTCCTACTCGTACCAAAATTCAAGATGCTCACTCTACAGCAACTTCTTCCCATGCTGGGCAAGGAGTCTTGGCTGGTAACATTGGGACATGCAGGTATGCCTCCTTGAGGTCCAATCAGACAAAATTGCAGAAGATACCTCAGATTTCTTGCAGGTTCAACCCATTATCAATTCTCTGCATTGCCCTTTGGTTTATCTACTGCACCCAGAGTATTCACGAAATGCCTGGCATCAGTAATTGCCTACTGCAGACTTCAAGGGATACAAATATACCCTTATTTGGACGACTGCCTGATCCAAGCGGACAGCAAGCACATTCTTCTGAAACATCTGGCTTATGTTATAATGTTATTAAACTCTCTAGGATACACAGTCAACAAAGAGAAATCAAGACTAATACCCTATCGGAAGAAACTTTTCCTGGGTACCAATTTGGACACAAACACCCAGATGGCCTACCTCACGCCAGAAAAGCAGGGGCAACTAATTCAATATTTCAGAACACTGGCAAATTGCACCAGGCTGACTGCAAGGAAAATCCTGCAGGCTCTGGGATTCATGGCATCTTGCATCTTAATAATCCCATGTGCAAAGCACAGTTTGGAAACAATAATACCACTAATTCCATGTCTGCAAAAGGAATTTCTGTGGTGGGCTCAAGCATGCCAAACACAGGTCTTCCATTCAGCAAGCCTCAAGCAAATCAGGTCATCACAACAGACGCCTCGGACTACCCCTGGGGGGCGCACATGACAGACCGGTGCATTCAGGGCAAATGGACCCAAAAAGAAAAGCACCTTCACATCAATCAAAAAGAAATGCTAGCAGTGATAAATGCTATTACAGCTTTCAAGGACCTTCTACAACCAGGTCAGCTATTGATAAGAACAGACAACACCACAGTTATGTGGTACATAAACGAGCAGGGAGGAACACATTCTTATCTCTATGCAGACTGGCCATGTCACTTTGGAACATGGCCATGGACTTACAAATGGAACTACAAGCACAGTACTTGCCAGGCAAGGAAAACACGCTGGCAGACAACCTAAGCAGGAATATGACAGATCCACATGAATGGAAGTTGCATCCAAAAGTTTTTACAGAAATAATCCAAGAATGGGGAAGGCCAGACATGGATCTCTTTGCCTCCCACAAAAATCATCAATTGACAAAATTCTGCTCAAGGATCTTCCATCCAAAGGCCTGGAGAGTGGACGCTCTCTTTCATTTGGACATCAATGACAGTTTATGCCTTCCCACCTCTTCCTCTGCTGCCCAAAGTTCTATTTAAGACCAGAGCAGACAGACCAAAGATGATCCTCATTGCTCCAGACTGGCCAAGGCAACACTGGTACCCACTTCTGAGGAGCCTGACTAATTCCCCACCATGGACCCTGCCTTTAATGCCTCTTCTGACACAGCACAGCTTCAAAACTCTTCAGTCAGCTGAAAACACAAAATCTAGCTGCATGGAAAATTCCTTAGCATCGCAGCAGGCCCTGCTCTCCAAGGAGGTGCAGGATGTCATTTTGGAGGCCAGAAGGCCATCAACTAGAAAAGCTTACTCTGCAAAATGGAAACGTTTTTGTGTTTGGAATGAGAAAAAGGGCCAGTGCCCTGGAAAACTGAATTTACCTCAAATACTACAATATTTGGCTGAACTGCTAAGCAGTGGACTTTCGTTCTCCATCAAAATCCATGCCTCAGCCATTTCTGCAGAATACAACACTGATCCACCTTTATTCTCTCACCCTCTATTAAGACAGCTCCTCAGAGGGGCTAAGAATTTAAGACCTCCAAGAAAACAACCAATACCTGTTTGGGATCTTAATTTCATTCTGGCAAAACTGACTTTGCCTCCATTTGAGCCAGCTGCCTCATCAGATTTACAATATTTGTCCTGGAAAACAGCTTTCCTTCTGGCTATCACTTCAGCTCGTAGAGTTTCAGAACTACAGGCTCTTTTATGGCTGTCCAGCCTTTTATCATCTTCCATCAGGACAGAGTTTCATTACGTACCAACCCGTCCTTTATGCCTAAAGTGGTATCCAGGGTAGCTTTAAATCAGGCCATACATTTACCTACTTTTTATCCTAATCCTCAAAACAAAGGGGAGAGATTACTGCATTCCATGGACATCCACAGACAACTGCGTTATTATTTGGACATAACAAAGCCTTTCAGAAAATCAGAACAGCTCTTTGTGGCCTATGTGGTAGGAGCTCAAGGAAAGTCAATATCCAAACAGACAGTCTCAAAATGGATAGCCCACTGCATACACTTTTGCTATTCCTTTCATAGCAAAACTGTACCTACAGGCATTAGAACTCATTCTACCAGGGCCACAGCCACCTCTGCAGCCTTCTTCAGAGGAGTTCCTACCAAGGATATTTTAGAAGCAGCCACTTGGAGTTCTGTGCATACCTTCTCTAAGCACTACAACCTTCCATTATACTCCAAATCTAGAGCAGGCTTTGCCACTGCAGTCTTGCAGGGCATTTTGGCTCCTCCTAGCTCCACCTAGTGCCTACCACCCCTTTCTTAGCTTTGGGATTCTAACCATCTGTTATGACTGCAGCTGTATGCACGATGAACATAGTACAGTTTTGTACCTACCATAAATGTAGATGTTCGAGTGCTAATACAGCTGCAGTCCAGGTTTCCCTCCCTCCTTCCCCTCTAGGGGTCTTCTTTTATGGTATATTTGCTTGCAACTACTGGTCTTTGATTATATTGCATTGCATTATTACATAATTTTATGTATTTCCTTCTTTCTGGGGGCACCTGACATCTGGGGCAAGAAAAACTGAAGAAGATGGCGTCTGCTGGTTCTTTTATACCCCTGTCGCACTGACGTCAGGGAAGAAGCGACGACAACCGACGCCGGACCTAGACTTTGGAATTCGGCCGACTGAGGACCCGCCTGACGGCAGGAGAATCCATCTGTTATGACTGCAGCTGTATTGGCACTCGAACATCTACATTTATGGTAGGTACAAAACTGTACTTTCTTGGTACCCGGAAAGGACAAGGCCTGGTGGCCAATACTGGATTTATTGATTTTGAACACATACTTGGACATTCCAAAATTCAAAATGCTGACTTTGCAGCAGCTTCTGCCCATGCTGGGCAAGAATGCTTGGCTGGTGACTTTAGACCTGAAAGAGGCATACCTGCATGTCCCAATAAGACAGTTGTGCAGAAGAAAACTCAGATTCAAGGCTGGCTTAATGCATTACCAATTCTCTGCACTGCCCTTTGGCTTATCTACTGCGCCCAGGGTCTTTATAAAGTGCCTGGCACCAGTAATTGCATTTTGCAGACAAAGAAGTATACAAATATATCCTTACGTGGATGACTGTCTTATTCAAGCAGAGAACAAGGACACACTTCGACACCTGGCATTTGTGAAAAGGCTTCTAACATGCCTAGGGTACACAATAAATGAAATCACAACTGGTACCCTCTCAAAAGATAACATTCCTGAGTGCAAGCTTGGATACAACTGCCCAGATGGCTTACCTCACGCCAGACAAGCAAAGGCAACTGACTGCTTACTTCAAACTGATGGCAACAAAGACCCATTGTTCTGCAAGGCAAATTCTGCAGGCTCTGGGCTTCATGGCATCCTGCACCCTACTAATTCCATATGCAAGACTGTATATGAGGAAACTTCAATGGTATCTAAAAAGTTTATGGAGTCAACATTCACATGGCCTGGAAACAATGATTCCTCACATTCCCTGCCTGCAACAGGAATTTCTGTGGTGGGCAAAGGCATGTCAACAAAACATGGGACTGCCCTTCACTTTACCCCCTGCCAGCCAAATCTTAACAGACGCATCAGATTATGCCTGGTGGGCCCACATGGCAGGAAGATGCATTCAGGGCTTATGGACACCAAAACAAGTGCATCTACATATCAACCAGAAAGAGATGCCCTAACAGCCTTCAAGGACTTGCTTCATCCAGGACAACTACTGATAGACAGACAACACCACAGTCATGTGGTATATAAACAAGCAAGAGGGGGCACACTCATACCCCCTTTGCAGATTAGCCATGGCACTGTGGGACACAGCTTTGACCTACGAAATACATCTTCAAGCTCAATTCCTGCCAGGAAAACAAAACACTCTGGCAGACGATTTAAGCAGAAACCTTATGGATCCTCATGAGTGGAAACTAAATCCACAAGTCTTCAACATGATAACCGAGGAATGGGGGAGCCTAGACCTAGATCTATTTGCCTCTCCTCAAAATTATCAATTGAAAAGATTCTGCACATGGACTTATCATAGACAAGCATGGAAAGTGGACGCCCTATCCTTCAGTTGGAAAAACCTATTGGTTTACGCCTTTCCTCCTCTGCCTCTTCTGCCAAAGGTCCTCCTAAAAGTCGGACAAAAGAAGCCAAAGATGATATTAATTGCTCCGGACCGGCCCCGCCAATACTGGTACCCAATCCTAAGGAACTTGGCTCACTACCCAGCTGGGACCTTGCTTCAAAGACCACAACTACTGTCCCAGCAAAACAATCAGATCCTGTACAATCAACTACAGACTCTGAACCTGGCAGCATGGCTAATCATGTAGTCATACAAACACCTCTCAGTAAAGCTGTGATGGATGTCATTTTGGAAGCCAGAAGGCCTAGAACTAGAAAATCTTATGATGACAAATGGAAGAGATTCTGTGCTTGGAATCAAGCACAAGGAACTGGTACAGCAGAACCAAATATTCCTCGGATATTACAATACTTAACTGAGATACTTGACAAAGGCCTATCTTTCTCATCAATCAAAATCCATGCCTCTGCCATTTCGGCTAATTACAATACAGAGCCACCAATCTTTTCTCATATTTTACTAAAGCAGTGTCTTAGAGGAGCCAAAAATTTAAGGTCTCCTAGATCACCACCATTACCTGCATGGGACCTCAATTATGTGTTGGAAAAGTTCACCCTGCCTCCATTTGAACCAGCTGCTACCGCTGATCAAAAGTTCTTACGGAAAACAGCTCTGTTGCTAGCAAGTACTTCAGCAAGAAGAGTTTGAGCTACAGGCTCTCATGGCTGTAGAGCCTTTTACCATCTTTTACCCAGGCAGGGTGTCTCTAAGGACAAATCCTACTTTTATGCCTAAGGTGGTTTCCAGTGTGGCTTTTAACCAAACAGTTCATCTGCCAAATTTTTATCCAAATCCACAGAACAAGGGGGAGAGAATTCTGCATTCCTTGCACATACAGAGACCGCTAAGATTCTACTTGAGCAGGACAAAAACTGTAAGAAAAACTGAGCAATTACTAGTGTCATATGCTGCAGGATCAGAAGGAAAGTCCATTTCAAAGCAGACAATTTCTAAGTGGATAAGCCACTGCGTCCATTTCTGCTATTTACACCATGGTAAGCCTGTGCCCAAGGGCATTGGGTCTCATTCCACCAGGGCTGCAGCTACTTCAACAGCCTTTCTCAGAGGAGTACCAACCAAAGAGATTCTAGAGGCTGCTACTTGGTAGTGCTATGTAAAGGTGTGAAGAGAACTCCATTTGCCTCTCTACTGTAAGTCCAGGGCAGGCTTTGCTACTGTAGTGCTGCAGGGCCTGACAACCACACCTAATGCTGTTTAGCTCCAGCCTCCAAACCATAACTTTGGGATTCTACCCAAATATGATGACTGCAACAGTGAAACACGAAGAACATAGTACAGTTGTGTACACTTATCCATAAATGTAGATGTTCGAGTATATTCACTGTTTCAGTCCAGGTTATCCTCCCTCCATCTCCCTGAAGTTTCTTTCCTTCTCGGTCTTCTACAGCTTATGTGGTGTATTTGCTTGTAGATGAAGGTAAAGTTTATATTGATGCGTGTGTGTGTGTGTGTGTGTATGTATGTACGTATGTATGTACATATGTATATATATGTGTGTGTGTGTATGTATATATATCTATATATATATATATATATATATATATATATATATATATATATATATATATATATATATATATATATATATATATATATATATATATATATATATATATATATAAAATTTTGCTATCTTTTTGGGGGCACCTGACATCGGGGGCAAGAAAAACTAAAGAAAATGGTGTCGGCTGCATGTTTTATACCCCTGACAACCTGACGTCATGGAAGAGAAGACAGCAACCGACGCAGGGCCCAAGACTTTGGAATTCAGGCCGACTGAGGGCAACCTGCCAGCAGATTACCGTAATGCAATGACTGCAACAGTGAATACACTCTAACATCTACATTTATGGTAAGTGTACACAACTGTACTTCTCCACTCCTACCTCTTCCTTTATGCCCGAAAGCAGTGAACATGTGCATCTGGGCATTCAGTAATTTATTTTGCAGGTTTTTTTGCTGCTGGGCCAACCGGTCTGACAGGTACTGGGTTTGAGCAACTCGTGCAGGCCTAAGCTAGGCCAACTTAAGTAGACCTCTTTCAATTTACCTCTCAGCACTGGCCTTAACCCATCAACGAAGGTAGCAGACAAGCCACTAGTGGCTGCATTCTCCGTGGGTTCTGGGTAACCGGAGTATGCCTTAAAGGCTTTGGTTAACCGGTTAAGAAAATCTTGGACATACTAGTCTTCCTTCTGTACTACAGCATTGATTTTTGGCCAATTGGGGGTAGGTGGAACAATAAGTGATAGCATCTATTAGACGTTGTCGCACTGCTTTGAACCCATTATCACCTTGTATACCATTTTTAGGGATAGGAGTAGAGGGACACTTGCGTGATTCCAGATTCTTTTAAAGAAATCAGGAGGATGGCATGCTGAAGAATGGCACGAACTGCGATTGTGGGGTTTTGAAGGTTTACATGGCCTGTAAGTACTCTCTGGAATTCTGCTGGATTACTGCGAATCAAAGGCAGTGATTTTGTTATTGCTTAGAAGTACACTGCTGACCATGCCCGGGGTACGGCAATGGAAGCAGGAGCCTGGTTATCGTGTTTGTTGGCGGGGTTAGGAATTTCCCTGAGTGATATTAAGCAATCATCCTCCGAAGAGGAAGAAGGGGCAGAGTCCGTATTAAATTTGTCTGGCCCATAGTAACCATCCCTGTCATCAATGACTATTAGATACTGGCCAGAAGGGCCCTGGCAGTAGGCATGATGACATCCTCCGCCCTTTTGGTACCTAGACTTGTGTATCAAGTACATTTGATGAACCGTTTCTCCCTTATCTTTGTGCTCTCTTTTTCTGTCTCTTAAATCATATTGCCGCCCCCCAGAAGCCCCATGTGATTGTGACGTAGAGTGTTGGCTATGCTGTTGCGAGTCGGAATCTCTACGTTCATGCTGGACTTTCAGCCTCTTCCATGGTGGCATGACTGCCTGGCACCGTTCTGGCAGGTTGGGTGACTGTTGACCAATGGTGGGTGGTGGTCCATCCTCTAGACTTCCGTCCTCTACATAAGCGGGTGGGGCAGTGGGAGGAGGAGGAAAACGTACCTTATCATCCTCTGTGGATTCAGTGATTTGTAATTTAGATAATTCTGCCACCAGGTAAAGGCCTTTAATAGGTGGTTCTTGCAAGGTTTTACCATTAACAACATCTAACTTTTTTGCCATATATGCTAAGCCCAGTAATTGGCATTTAAGCCTGTCTTGATTGTTCTTTAAGCTAGAAACAATGGAATCCTTTTCCCTCTCCTTTGCCTCTGCCATCCACTCACTGAACACTGCCCAGCACATCCCCGGGACCCTCTTCCCTTTCTTTAATTTGGTTTGCAAGTTTGACAAAATATCTCTATTAAAGGTCCCTTGTTCAGGCAATGCAAGTTTACCATCTTATATGAGGGAGTCATGTTTCTATATACAGTACATTGCAGATTCATGCATTTTGTCACATCCTCATACCTTCTAAGGCACTTACATTTTCCTTCGTAATTTACAGAGAGCATGTCAAATACAAATTACTAGACGCTCCTTTAAATAAGGACTGTTTGGTACCAAAGCGGACGAGGTTTTTAAAGATGGAAGGAAAAGCTAAATCTTTGCAAACTGTTAAAGAATTCTTACAAGTGCAGCCATCTAGGTTCAGTAGGCATTGGCCTTCTAAAAACATGTCCTTTCCAGCCCCTTCCAGGCCGCCTCAGTCCAAACCCAGGGGAAACAGGCCACCAAGACTACAGTCTCAGGGTATGCAGAGGTCTAAACAATGGAGTGCTCCCACTTCAAAAACAGGGAGTGGTAAGCCTCCCCTGTATGGAAAACATTCACAATGACTTTTCAGTTATCCTTCCCAGCCCAATTACTTGTGCCCCTAGGAGGAAAACTTGCCCTTCATGCAAAAAACGGGATGTCCATTACTCAGTACCGATGGGTCCTAAACATTGCATCCCAGGGGTACAGATTCTACTTCCATTCACTGCCAACCACAAGCGGGATTCCAGACCACTTTCCAAACCAGTGGGCAGAGGCTCAAAACCAAGTACTTTCCCTGCTCAGTATCAGAACTCTTCAGCCTGTTCCAGTAGAACAAAGGGGGCAGGATTTCTACTCCAGACTTTTCCTGGTGCCCAGTAAAGAGGGCTGGATCTGTCATTTCTCAACACCATTCTGGTGGTCCCAAAATTCAAGATGTTACCCTGCAACAGCTTCTCCCTATGCTAGCCAAGGATGCCTGGTTAGTCACTCTGGACTTAAAAGAAGCTTATCTGCACATACCCATATGGGAGTCATGCAGGAAATATATCAGCGCTTCAGGGCAGGCGCTGTGCATGATCAGTTCTTTGCACTTCCCTTTGACTTGTCTACTGCTCCCAGAGTATTACCAAAATGTCTGACAACAGTGCCACTTTGGCACCTTCACCAGACTCCTTTCCTGCTGTCTCAGCAGGAGGGACAGATTTTGCATCCAAAGTTGCAAACCCTAAACCTAGCAGCTTGGCTTATCCCCTGAGTACACCACCAGCAACCCTCAGCAAACAGGTGCTGGGCATCATTCTTGAAGCCAGAAGGCCGAGTACTAGGAAATCCTGTGCTGAAAAGTGGAAAAGATATTGTTCCTGGAATCGGTCTCAAGGAAAGGACACAGCAGTGCCCTCCTTACCTCTAATCCTGGATTACCTAGCAGAGCTACTCCACAGAGGTCTGTCCTTCTCCATTAAGATTCAGGCCTCTGCCATTTCAGCTCATTATAATACTGAGCCACCTCTGTTTTTTCACCCTCTCATCAAATAGTTCCTGAGACAGGCTAACAACTTAAGGCACCCTAGGAGAGCACCCACCCCTGCCTGGAACCTTAACTTTGTACTGGAAAAGCCCACACTTCCCCCTTTTTTTGAACCTGCTGCTTCAGCAGAGTTAAAATGCCTCTCTTGGAAAACAGCCTTGCTTTTAGCCGTAACTTCAGCAAGAAGTGTGTCTGAGTTGCGGCGTTAATGGCTGTGGAACCCTTCATTATTTTCCATGCTGACAGGGTTTTCCTCAGGACTAACCCATCTTTTATGCCTATGGTGGTGTCCACTATGGCTCTAAACCAATCCATCCATTTGCCAACCTTCTTCCCTAATTCTCAGAATAAAGGGGAAAGGATCCTGCACTCTCTGAACATATACAGACAGCTCAGGTTCTACCTTGATAGGACTAAACCTTTCAGAAAATCTGACCAGCTGCTAGTCAACTTTACTATAGGGGCAGAGGGCAAGGCAATTTCAAAACCATTTCCAAATGGATAGCACACTGCATCCATTTCTGCTACAAGCACCATGGAAAACCTACTCCACAGGGGATCACACCACATTCTAATAGGCCTACTTCCACCTCTACAGCATTTCACAGGGGAGTCCCTACCAGGGACATTCTGGAAGCTGCAACTTGGAGTTCTGTGGACACCTTCATCAAGCATTACCACTTACCTATTTTTTTCTAAATCCAGAGCTGGATTTGCTGCAGCAGTCTTACAAGGCCTACTAGCCAGCCTTAACACTTATAACACTTATTGACTGCCTCCACCCTTCCTCAGCTTTGGGAATCAACCCAAGTGTGATGACTGCAACAGTGAAACACGAAGAACATAGTACAGTTGTGTACACTTACCATAAATGTAGATGTTCGAGTGTATTCACTGTTGCAGTCCTGGATCCCCCCCCCCCTTCCAGCCCCCTGGCTTTCTGCATCCTTTCTACCTCCTCTCTATGGCCATTTTTAATGGCAATGGTATTTAGTTTTTACTGGTGGTGTTCCCCACCATATGCTGGCTTCATATTTGGGGGCTCCTGACATTTGGGGCAAGAAAAACTGATGTAATGGCATCTGCTGCCTGTTTTATACCCCCTGACGACCTGACATCATGGAAGAAGCGACAGCATCCGATGCAGAAATCCTAAGACACTGGTATTTGGGCAGACCGAGGGCTACCTGCAGGCAGATAACCCAAGTGTGATGAGTGCAACAGTGAATAGACTCTAACATCTACATTATAGTAAGTGTACACAACTGTACTTTCTCTGCCACACCCTGTTTGTGAACAGTCCTACCAGAGTGTCCTCCATTCATACCTTTTTACTTGTATGCTAGGTTTAGCCTGAATACAATTTCTATATATTATTTTACTGGAGCAAACTCAGTCTAGTAAGTAGTAAGGTATAGTGAAGGGAGTTACTGATAGGGGAGGAGTCAGAGCCCTGGAACCAAGAAGCTTCAAAGTCAGTGCTGAGGTAGAATATGGCAACCCATGATTGAACCAGACGAAAATCAGAACATAAATCTGTTATTATGATAAGTACATAAATGTGTTTACTTTCCCTAAAGAACTCTAGAAAAGCAGTGTACTGCTTTTAAACTTTAAGAAGTTTATTTTGTAACATAACATAGATGTGTGCCCCTCTACTCATATTTGCAGAAAACAAAAAAAGATAGTGAAACTGATTTACCTTTTCAACTGTCATACTCTTTTAAAAAAAAAAACAGGATGAAGAAAATGGCACTATACAGTGACTGCTTATTTGTATGGAATGCCAGGAGCACGGAGTACCCCATTACGCTGCATTTAGTAAAGCAGATGCCATTTGTAGTTGTGGACAAAAACAGCAACAGACTTCATTGCCCCAGCTGATTGGCAAAATGAAAGAGGAAGTTTGTGCACTGACAAAATACACTGTTGTACTTCTAATACGATAGGTATTTAGTTGTTACTGCTGAGGTCAGGCTTGAAAAGATCAGCAAAGCAAGCATCCTCAGATTGTGATTAAAAAGGCTACTAAGAACCTCCAAACACTGAACCCTACCCAGTTTGGCTTTAAGGGCAGATAATGCCTCTTGAACCTGGTGGACTTCTTTGAGACAGTTACCAAGGCTATAGATGAGGGAAAGGTGGCACACACAGCCTACCTAGACCTCGCAAAGGCCTTTGACACCATTCCCCATTCTGGTATTACAGACGAGCTCACCAGCCTGAACAATAAACCCCTACGTCATAAGATGGGTTGCCAACTGGCTCACGGACAGAACCCACATGGTAAGAGTTGCGGGAGCTAGATCTGACTCTAAACCGGTTACAAGTGGCATTCCCCAGGGCTCAGTCTTAGTACCCCTCCTGTTCTGCATATACCTCTGAGGTACAGGCAAGCACAGGAGGAATATGGCTGACAAAGTTCGCAGATAACTGCAAACTAGAGGCTATAATTGACTCTCTGGCTGACACAGACATCCTCCAAAAGGGTCTCACTGAGACGGACACCTGGTGTCAAAATCATGGCCTCAAGCTAAATGCCAAAAAGTGTATAATCATCCCCTTTGGAAACAAAAGTACCCACAAACTACCACATAGGTGGTAGTCCCCTAAATACGGAAAACGTAATAAGGGATCTGGAGACACAAGTAGATAGTAAACTCTCCTTTGATAATCACATTGCCTAAGTGGTTCGAAAATCCTTGTGTGTGGCACACCTTATCACAAAAGGGTTCTCATCCAGATCAAAAGAGGTAATTGTGCCCCTCTACTCATCACTCATCTGACCCATCATAGAGTACAACGCCCCATTTGGGATGCATCTTACAAGACACCTGCAACAACTGGAAAGACCACAGAAGTACCTCACCAAGAGGATCACTGGCCTCAAACAGATGCCCTATGCAGCTCGACTGATTAAACTCCAGCTGTACTCAGTTGCATACTGCCTACTCAGAGGTGATATCTGCCTGACATACAAGGCCATGTCCAACCCAGAACTGATGGACATGCTCCACCTAAAGAAAAGCTCATCCTCTCGAGCCACATGCTGTAGGGATCTAAACCTCACCACAACAATAAATAGGACGTGCCGGAGGGACAGATTCCTGTCACAGAGACTTTCCATGCTATGGAACAAGATTCCAATCTACATTAGGCAGAGCTCCTCGCTAACACTCTTCAGGGGAAATCTTGATGAGTGTATGGGAAACAAAGTTTACCCCGAGGATCACTTCAGTGGCTCTGCTGGACAGAGGCACAGGGAACTAATTTAAGGGGGTGGCGAAAGCCAACACATTCTGGCTAGGCTGATAAATGCCTTCGGGCAGATAGCCTAGAACCCACAAATGAACCTAAGAATGTACACAAACAGGGCACATGTACCACAGGGAAGGGTAATGGGAGCATCTAAAGAAAAAATGTGGAGCATTTTGTTTCATACAACTGTGCTGCTGCATGAAACTGCAAGGCAGGCATCAAGTCTCCAAACATAGCCAGTGACAATAACATTTCTTAAAGGCAAACATAATGGCTTCTCAATTTATGGAATGCTCTGTAAGTATGCAGTTAAGGCACCATTCATACGTCTGACAAGCTTCATATGCGTATGTTGTAAAGAATGATGAATAATAATGATCCTAATCTTCAATACAGGAAGAGGGTAGCACAGTTGTAGTCATCATGCTGAGCAAATGAAATGGTTATACAGACATCATGACTCCTTTTTGAATTAATGTAATAGCCTATTCACTCAAACACAGTGAAGAAGGGGGGGTGCACAGTTATTGGATCCTAAGTCACAGACCATGACCTAGGATATTAACAGATATGTCAACAGTTTCATCAAAAGCAATGCGATAACTCTTACTTGACGTCAGTACTCGCACTGCAAAGTAAATACCCACATGGTACTGGTATCCCAAAGCAGTTACATATAGTGATGAATGCATATTTCTCAATCACTTGGTGTACCAATTCAGGATAAAGCTAAAAATGGTGAACAAGGCCCATATCTGGGTAATATCTTGAATATTGCTCTTACATAATTAGAAAGTTGATAGAATATCAGGTTTTGCATTAGCATACAATTCCAAAAGATATGAAGTCTGAAGCTAAATTGTTCATCAGCGTTTGGGAACTTTACTCTCCAGTGACTTTCCAGAAAACCACAAACTTTATCAGAAATGGACCAAAAATATGATGCAAAAATCAAAACATTTGTTGAAAATCTGGTTAGATGAACAGTAGACCAGAAAATAACCCAAAACACGTGTATTTGACTTGTATTTGAGTATAAAGATAATACTGGCAGGTTCAGCACGTTGTGGTATAGACTAGTCATTTCTGTATTTCAAATTAATGCAGATAATGTGGGTGCCACTGACTCTGTTCGTTAACATATGATGTCATGTCTACAAAACTAACAGCAAGTACATTCTAGTATAATTATCAAAATATTCTCCTTTCCACATCTGACCACACAGCAACATCATTATGCTTTCAAGATGCAGTTTTAAACCCAAACTATTTCCCACTGTTATGCACACTTACTCCAAAACAGCCTCTAGAAGGGTAGTATAATAAGATCCATTTGATGACCTAGAAGGAGGCAGTCACTTTTCAGGGGCAGTGTCCGGTTAAAGTACTTGCTCAAGGTGATAGTGAACAAATGAGGGTCAAAGTAAGCAAATGTATACCCCAGGAAGATCAAAGTGCTGCATAGGTTACTGTTAAAGAAGCAGTAGTATAAAAATCATTTGGGAGCTGAACAGCTTGGCTTCAGATCATGATGCAGCACATCTGACCTGATGGTTGCAGTAAGACGGAGGAGAAGAAACTGGAGATGACAGTCCAGTTGTGCATCCCTAGACTTGGAGAAAACATAAAACAAGGTCCCAAAAAAGTTGACTTGGGCAGCCCTGCCCTGGTTTGAAGTAGTGAAAACACTGGTAGAATTAGTGTAGGCTGTGTACAAGGACCAAATGGATGAAAATGATAACTTACATCCACAGCCCTGGTGACTGACTCAAAAAAGTCAACCAGGTTGAGCAGGCATGATCTCCCTTTCCCAAAGCCAAACTGCAGCCAGAGTTTGGAGATTTCCTATATCTTTGTTAATCAGGTCCATGATGATGTGCCCCATAGCTTTACATATCACTCGTCATGCTAATGGGGCGATAATTCCAAGGGTTTGTAGTCATTTTCCCTTTATGGAGAGGGATGACACTAGCAGTGCGCCATTTGGTAGGGACAAAGCCTGAGGTGGGGCTGTGATTAAACAGGGCACATAGATGTGGTGCCAACTCACTTTGTAGTTAATGTAGAACGCATTCAGGGATATTGCCGGGTCCCTTGGAAGCTGTTTTCTTGGCCTTGGACTATGCAGCTTTAACCTGTGCTGCAGTAATGCTGGGTCCCTGGCATTCCTCCAGTATTGTGATTGGTCCGTTTGGGGGGGGGGTTGTTTGCACTGAATCTGTCGGCCAGTATGTTGGCAGTATCTGTTGGCTCAGTATCGGAGGTACCATTGTGCAGTAACTCAAAGAAAATGAGTATTGCTGTGGAAGTTCTTGATATAACTATAGAAGGCTTTGTGATTGTATTTAGTGTCTGCCGTGATCCTGCCTTCATAGCTGGCTTTAGAGGATTTGATGAGCCATCTCAACTTTTTGTTGAGGCTAATGAGGGTTTTTTTCTAGTCTTGGGACTTCACCTTTTTCTGCAACGGTTTCCTCCTTCTGTTGTGCGTATTAATGGCTGGGGACCACCAGATTGGCTTCCTTTTTTTGAAGGAGAGCATCTTGGTTCTGTTGAGTATGGTTTCATGCATTTATCTACATGTTTGTACAGTGCATTGGTGTATGATTCGGGAGTCATGCAGCCATTTTCCATTGGCATAGGTGCTGTGAAGTTAGCCACCTCTGTTTTTTAGGAGTCCAAAGTCAGCTTTGGAGAAGTTTTTCAAGGTGGTTACCTTTGTGGGGGGTGTGGGTGCGATGGTGATTTCCATGTTGATTAGTTTATGTTCGGATCTGGCTGGGGAGGGATTGACTACTGATGTAGAGCAGCGGTCGCCAATGTTGGTAATAACCAGGTCAGTGATGTTGCTTCCTCTAGTGGGGGTCAGAATGAACTGGTCCAAGGCATTGGAATTGATGAATCCAGGAAGTATTGGGCTAGTATATTGGTGCTTAAGTAGTTTTCCCAATTGATGGGAGGGGGTAGTTGAAGATCTCCTAGTACGAGAGTGTTGGATTGGACCTTGCTATATTCCAGGGTGCTTAGGAACATGGAGTTAGAGTCTAGTGACATGGTTGGGAGCCTATAGCTGGCTATGACCTGGATCTCCATCTTACACAATGTTAGTTGTACCTAAAGTATCTCAGATGCGTTATGCTGGGCTACTAGTCTGGAGGTGTGCTTATAAGCTTCGGTCCATGTTTTGGGGCTGAAAGGTGTGGACTTAGTTATAGCCTTGTAGCACAGGGGTGCTTTCTGGCACTTTAAACCAGGTCTCCGTTCAGAGTACAAATGTCTGTTCTCCATTTTGAAGAGTGCTTCGAGTGAGTGCATCTTGAGCTTTAGACTTCTAGCGTTGAGCAGCATGACCCTCAGATTGCATTTTATTTATAGCTGTTAAGGTGGTAATTTGGTCTTTGGAACACCATCTAAGAAAGCACTATAGGGGTGGCAAGAGCCTTAGCCAGTACCTGGAAACCCAGGGGTGAGAGATGCAGGCCATCTCTGGCAAAGCATTGAGGACTGTCAGTCATGTCATTCCAAGCAGACAGATACTGGATCCCTTTGGAATGACACCAGAAACTTAGCCAATTGTTGAAGTCGATTCTTTTTTTTTTTTGCACTGCAGTATAATTCTGGGTGATGGTAGGATACTGCTCAGGGCTAGTGTCATACCTGCCTGGGTCGCATAATCCGAGAGCTCCACCATGTCTCTCGGTGTAGTCTAGGGAGGTGTGTCTCCAGGTCGTTCAGAACCACACGGACAATGACAGAGTCATATTTGGACTTGTGGAGTGACCTGAGTGCAGGTGTTGTCGGATTCTGGCACCTGATGAACAGCTGACTGTCATCTTCTCCTTATTCAACCTAGTGAGTGGGACATCTGTGTGCCTCACTCGAGTCATTTATAATTGTTGTATTGGGCAAGGTGTTTAGCCTTAGAGGCTTAGGTCGATGGGCACACTGGAGGTGAGCTGCGTCTCCTATGATTTGTGCTATGTTGTGGTAGAGTGCGTTTGTCTTTGAGATCTCTGGTGTTTGGGTAAATTTCTGTTGAGAGCCTCCGCAAAGGTGGATGCAGAGTTTGTGTTTTTATGTGAGAGCTGTGATAGTGGGTGTTTTGGAGGGCTGTGTTCCATGTGGTGTGGTGCAGGTGTTGACCACCTCCTCTTGACCATCTGCCTCAGAATGCCCAAGTGCACCAGGTTAATAGGAGACAACAGAGACCTGCCCTTTAATCATGCCTGGAGGGGTGGTCATAACTGAGTACTGGAGCTATTTCCGTGAAGAACGACTAGTGCTGATGACACTTAGGTGTACTGTAATATTTGCTACAAAAACCTGTTGAAGTGCAAAGCGATTAGGCTATTTGAAGTGCAAGCGAGAACTAGTGAGATCTATGGGAAAAACTGAAGGGAAGACTTTCTCACACCAGTTAGTTTACCTCAGCTCGGCACCACTGAGCGGGGCTTAAACAAGCGCAAACCTGCACTTTTAACCCAGAAAGTTGAAAGGGATGCAAAAACTGTCCATACGGTCAGTAAACTACAATTTCTGGGCCAGAAACCACTCCTCTTTTGGTTGATAGGCTAGCTAGTGCCTACCACTCCCAGTGATGAGCTAGAAGGTTTCCCTCTAACACAGAAAGGCTTTGGGGGCTTAGAAGTTCACAAAAAGTCCTGGATAGAAAAGCAGCTAAAACAGCAGTAAAAACAGTTCATATGCAGTGCAAGTTAGCACACACGAGTGTGTAGCAATATTTAAGCAAATAGTTTTCATGCAGTTGAATTAAAATGACTAAAAGCAAGTGCAGAAAGCAGTACATTAGGAAAAAATCAAAATGGAGGCACTTAGAGTTTCAGAAAACAATGCCAGCAAATATATAAGTAATTCAGTCGAGCAAAACTTAAGACAGTGCGGAACTCTGAACAGTTAAAAAGTATACATATCAGCTCTATATTTCAAGATTGCTTGATTTTTTTTGTGTGTGTATATATATATATATATATATATATATATATATATATATATATATATATATATATATATATATATATATAAACGTGGAAAGGGCGAAAGGAGGAGCAGAAGATAATTTAAGGTTTAGAAACTAAGTGGGTTGGCTTTCTCAAATGTTCTTTCTGTATTAGGTAGAATGAGCTAATGACACTAGACCGATCAAAGTTACAGCAGAGTTGGGCAACTGCAAAGCCACAAAGTGTAGAACAAGACATCAACAGGGAGGCAGGGTGGTGGAATACTACAGTTACTAGCTACACTATTTTAGGCAGGAAACACTACAGAAATGTTTATCACAGCAGAAAAACAGCAGTGAGCCACTAAATGAATGCTTTTAACTGCAAACAAATCCGTTTTATGATGCACTCCTTGGCAGGAAATCAGAACAAGCAGATTAACAAATGGTGAAAATTCCCAGTTAATACCTTTCACACAGTGAAACTAGCTAAAAAAGCGTTAGTTTGACAGTAAAAATGTTATTTATCAGGGGCTGTAAGGCAGACAATTTCAGTACAACCCTGCTCACTAGTTTACAGCAATAAAATACAGTAAAAAGTATGCAGCAGACAAGTGCCTAGAGTAATCAATAACTAGTAAAAATGAGCATTATTATATGGACAATATATTTTGTTTGAAGGTGATCGGTCAGGTGCAGAAGTATTTGTGAATTATATTTACACTCTAACAGATTTTTTTGAAATTCACTTATCAATTTAGTACCAACACCATTTCATTTTTGAACGTCCTTATTGAAAAATACATCAGTAGTAAGAGATCTGCCAAGTGTATATAGGAAACCTACATACTCAGTTTTTTGCATTATGAAAGCTCCCACACTTACCACCAGAAAAAGCCGCTGTAAAAGGCCAGTTAGAGCAGTCAGTATATCGTCTCTAGAAACCACCTTTATTTTGGAATGCAATTTACTAAAAGAAATGTTTTTGAGAAGATCTTAACCTGTCTCTCTAATGGATAATTTTATGATTGAAGTTGCACATTAAAGAAGGGAAGGTGTCTAAACCAATTTTGGGTAGTTGTTCGAGGTCAGAAGGTTCAATTAATTTTCTCCCAACAGCTGAAGAAGTCACTGTAAATGTATCTGTTGACTTCAGTACAACTTTTATTACCCCTTTTTCTGTCAATGCACTCACTTTAAAAAGGGATTATTGTGAAAAACTGGTACTTGAGTCTAGCTGATACTTCTGTTTAAAGTTAGGTAAGAGAACATGGGTATCTTTTAAGAGACTGTAATTTGAAAGCCTTAGTTGAAAGACCTAATAAAAAAATATGTTAACAGTCCCGGGATGTATAAATGTGGCAGATGCCATTTTTGCAACATCTGATATCAGAAATGTGTTACACCTAACCGTATCAAAATCAAATTGTACATCAACTGCAGGGGCTAGTTGTTTGATTTAGCTGTAAACTGTTGTGCAGCATCTCCTCAGGAGCCACTGCTTTAAAAATCTAGTTCAATGAACCTTCACAAGTGGTAATCTTTAATGTGTGCTTATTGTTGGGAGGTTGGCTTAACGGTTAAGGTGTTTACATTACAGACACAAGGTGCAGGGTTTGATTCTCACATAGGGCAATTGGCTAGGCTTAAAATGGCCCACAAGTGCAATTAGCCTAGTATTAATCTATGAACCTATTGTACTTGCATAATAAAATGCTCTCATGCCCTCTACCCCTACGGGGCCTGCTCTAGACGTCTCTTCCACATAAGAGGATTCATCGGACGATGAATCCCTAACCTATACTTCCCTGATCGCTTCTCCTGTGGAATACGCTTCACCAGAGGAGTCCAACGGTTTTTTATTTTCAAATGGGACAGCAGGTCACTGAGACCCAAAAGAGATATGAACTCGTACAACTGGAGTGTCGCAGCCTGTCTGCTGTACTCCTGGTATACCCTGCCTTTCTGGATTCCTTCTTGGCTGCTTTGAAAAATCCTAACTCTCAGCCTCCAGCATCCAAGTGTCCAGACAGATTCTATAAGGTGTAGGAGGAGGCAACCTTACTGTATAAAGCTCCTTCTGCAGACCTTGCAGTTGTATCTGTGACCACCGACAAAACCTCAAAGTTACTAACATCCTCCTTTTTACTGCCCTCTGATAAAGGGAGCAGAATGATGGAACATCTGGGAAAGAAAGCTTATACTTCTGCCAACGTGGCAATAAGAGCAGTCAACTACCAGGTGCACATGTCCAAGTATTCCTTGGCTGTCTTGGGAGACATGGTCAAGCAACTGGGAGAACTCCCTGACTCGCCTGCTAAAGCAAAATTTCTCCCTCCTGAGCTCCTGTCCACAAGTGACCAAACACTCGTAGTGCAACTACAACGCTGTAGAACCATCTGCTAGGGCTGCTGCCTCTGGATCTGTCATCAGGAGGTACTCCAGGTTAAGATTGCAGCCTCTTCCTTATGACATAAAAGCCTAGCTGCTAGATGCGCCCCTGGATAACAAAAACCTGTTTGGGTCAGCTGGTGAATTATTTAAGACTCTCCAATCCAAAGGCAAGGAACTACAGGAATTGAGATGTATCTGTCTCCCCAGTTCCGTGCTATGAGAGGAACTACCCAGCTAAAAATTATTTTGTTAAGTCCTCAACTAAGAGAATGCAAATTAAACCTAGGAAGGACCACAGGAAGCAGTCTTCCAGGTCTCTCTCCTCTACTCCACCCTCTAAATGGTCCTTTCAGGAAAAGCCTGATAGTCTGCGACTGCCAGGCCCTCCATCCAGACACCCCTCTTTCCATGTGCCTCTCCCTGTCCCTTCCCACTTGGAAGCCAATTACCCAGAACTACTGGGTCCGATCTATCATAAAACCGGGCTACTTCATGACCTGGGAGAAGTGACCCTCTTCCAAAGGCATCCCTCCCCTGCCCAGAGACCAAATCCCCTCCCTCCCAGTCCTGCAGGAACTTCTGACTCGAACCATCAAGAGCTCCTGCCCTCTTTAATAGGGGAAGAGATTTTACTCAATTTTCCTGGTCCCCAGGAAGGAAGGTTGGTCCATGGAGGCCCATCCTGGACCTGTCCCACCTCAACACCTTCCTCAGTCCCCTACTTCAGGATGCTCTCTCCCCTTACCCTTCTTCCACTTAATTTGCCTCAGGCATTCCTAGTGTTCTTGGACATAAAGGACGACCCGCACATTCCTATCTATCCACTTTTCAAAAAGTACCTTAGCTTCTCAATGGATTCTGCACACTGTCAGTTTTGTGCTTTACCCTTTGATCTTTCTACTACTTCGAGTATTTACAAAATGTCTGTCCCCAGTCATGGCCTTTGCCAGGACAAAGGGAATGCAGCTTTTTCCTTATCCATGGCCCTGCAACACCTGCACTTCACCATCTCCCTCCTTACAGGCCTGGGATTTTCCGTAAATCACAAAAAATCCTCCCCAACACCCTCAGGATCAGGTTTTCTAGGATGTCAGATTCTGACAAGGGAAATGTTGGCTTGCCTGCCACCAGAAAAGATTGTGACCCTCATCTTTCTTCCAGGCTGTCCAGCTCAGGTTTTATTTGGCTAAAACCAAATCCTTCTGAAAATCTGACAGACTCTTCATCTCGTGTCACCCTAGAGCCCTGGGTCAACCTGTTTCCAAGCAAACTATAGTCTCTTGGATATCAAAAACCATTTCCTTTTTTTTTACACTAACCATTGTAAGTCACTCCCAGCCCCAGTTAGGACACACTCAACTAGGCAGTGTCCTCCTCAGGGGCTTTCCTTAAAGGATTGGACACAGCTGCTATCCTTGAGGCAGCTACTTGGCCCTCTGTTCACACTTTCGCCAGGCACTGCAAATTTGATATGGTCTCTAAAGCTAGGGCAAGATTTGCTAGAGACATCCTCCATGGGTTTGTGGAAACTGCTTGTGGTCTGCCTACTCTTCATTAGGACAGGAGCTTTTGCACTCTCCCTGATGTCATGAATACAGCAGCATAAGGAAATAGTATTGTTGTATAAGAACTTACCAAAACCTTGGATGTTCTTCTCTTTTATATGCTGCTGTATAGTTTCCCACTCAGCTTTCATAGGTTCATAAGTGTGTAGTAGGCTAATTGCCCTGGAGCCTTTACAAGCCTAGCCCATAGGATTACCCTGGCATTGTGCCACCCAACCTTAGTTCTTAGTTGTCGAGTAGAGCCTCTGGAGTGATCCCAGGGGTGAATTTTCTATTTCCCCTCCACTCATCAAGATTTTTCTTGAGGGTCAGTGAGGTGCTCTGCTTGACATGTATGGGAAATCTGTTCCATAGCATGGGCTTTCTCTGGGTTATGAACCTGTCCCTCCAGCATGTTCTGTTTGTGGTAATGAGGTTGAGGTCTCTGGAGCATGTGGTGTGTAGGGATTGGGATTTCTTTGGATGTAGCATTTCTAACAGAGCTGGGTCAGACATGGCTTTGAAAGTCAGACATCGCCTCTAAGTAGGCGATATGAGACTGAGAATAGTTGGAGTTTTTTTGAGTCTGTCCATATATAGGACAAATGGTTAAGGCCTAGTATCCTCCTTGTGAGGTACGTTTGCGGCCTCTCTGGTTGTTGCAGGTGTCTAGTGTGGTACATGCCAAATGGGGCATTATACTCTGGCCTAATGAGGGAAGAGTAGAGGGAGACAATGACCTCTTTCTTCCTGGATGCAAAATCCTTAGTAATGAGATGTGCCACATAGGACTTACTGACCACAGTGGCAGTGTGGTAGTCAAAAGAGAGGTTGCTTTCAACCTGTGTTCTTAGATCTCTTATAACGCCTGCTGTGTTCCATGGACTACCATCAATGTGGTAATTTAAGGTAACCATGTTTTTCCCAAAGGGGTTGAAGGCACATTTTTTGGCGTTGAGCTTAAGGCCATGGTTCTGACTTTGGTCTCATTGAGGCCTTTCTGTAGGATGTCAGCATCACCTGGGGAGTTAATAATAGCTCCCAACTTGCAATCATCTGTGAACTTCTTCAGCCAGAGTCCCTTCATGTTGGCCTGGACATCAGAGAAGTTGATACCAAACAGGAGAGGACCCAGGACCGAACCCTGTGGGACTCCACTCATGGCTGGTCAGCAGTCTGACTTGAAGTCAGCTACTTACACTGTGGGTTCTATTTGTGAGCCAGTTTGCAACCCACCTAGTGATATATAGGGGTTTGATGCCTAGCTTAGTAAGTTTTTCTATGATTCTTTGTGGGGAATGGTATCAGTGGCTTTGGCCAGATCAAGATAAGTTGTATGAACCACCTTACCTTCATCCACAGCTTTGGTGACTGACTCAAAGTAGTCGACCAAGTTGAGCAGGCATGATCTACCCTTCATAAAACCAAACTGTGTGGGATCCAGCGTTTGGAGATTCCCTATATCCTTGTTTATTAGGTCCACGAAGATCCATTCCATAGCTTTGCATATCAGAATAGTCAGGCTAATGGGGCGATAGTTCCTGGGGTCTGTAGTCGCTCCTCCTTTATGGAGTGGGATGACTGTAGCAGTGCTCCATTCAGTAGGGACAAAGCCTGAGGTGAGGCATTTGAACAGGGCACACAAGTGAGGTGCCAGTTCACTCTGTAGTTCACAGCCAGGGATACTGTCAGGTCCCATAGAAGCTGTATTCCTGGCCTTGGACAATGCTGTTTTAACCTGTGCAGCAGTAATACTTGGTGCCTGGCAATCTACTGGTATTGTGATTGGTCCTTTGGGGGGGATGGGGGTTAAAGTTAGCACTGAATCTGTCTACCAGTATATTTGCAATATATGTTGGCTCTGTATAGGAGGTACCATTGTGCGGTAGCTCAGAGCAAATCTGGGTATTGCCATGGAGATTCTTTACATAACTATAGAAGGCCTTGTGGTTGTCTTTACTATCTACTGCAATTCTGTTTTCATAGCTAGATTTAGAGGATTTCATGAAGGATCTGAACCTTTTGTTGAGGCTGATAATGGAGTTTTTCTAGTCCTGGGATGGCACCTTATTCTGCATCAGTTTCTTCCTCAAGTTGTAGTTTGTTTATGGCAGGGGAACACCAGATTGGCTTCCTTTTTTGAGGAGAGCATCTTAGTTCTATTGGTATGGCGAGATCCATTCATTTGTGTGTATTCATACAGAGCATTGGTGTATGATTTGGCGGTCATGCAACTATTCTCCATTTGCACAGGTGCTGTGAAGTTAGCCGTCTCTGTTTCTAGGAGCCCAAAGTTAGCTTTGGAGAAGTTTTTCATCGTGGTTACCTTTGAAGGGGTGGGAAGGGTTTGTGGATTTCCAAGGTGATTAGCTTGTGATTGGATCTAACCAGGGGGAGGAGTTGACCATTGTAGAGCAACGATCGCCCATGTTAATGATGACCAGGTCAAGGATGTTGCTACCTGTAGTGGGGGTAAGAACGAGCTGGTCCAGGACATTGGAATTAATGAATTCCAGAAAGCATTGGGCAAGTGTATTGGTACATGAGTAGTTTTCCCAGTTAATGGAGGGGTAGTTGAAGTCGCCCAGTATGAGAGTGTTAGGTTGGACCCTAATATTCTCCAGGGTGCTTAGAAATGTGGAGTGTGAATCTTGGGACATGGTTGGAGACCTATACCAGGCTACAATCTGAATTGCTGTCTTACCCAATTCTAGCTGCACCTGAAGTATCTCATATGCGTTATGTTGGGGCTACCAGTCTGGAGGTGTGCGCATCCTTTATGAATATGGAAACGCCACTGCCTTTGGAGCTTCGGTCCAAGTTCTGGACCCAAAAGGTGTGGACTGAGTTGTAGCCTGGTAGTGCAGGGGTGCTTTCTGCTGCCTTGAACCAGGTCTCTGTTACAGCACAAATGTAAATGTTCTCCATTTTAAGGAGTACTTCGCGCGAGTGCATTTTGAGATTGACTTCTAGCATTGAGCAGCATGACCTTCAAATTGCATTTGTTTCTAGCTGTTATGGTGGTAATTTTTTGTTTGGAACATCACCTAAAAAAAGGCAATATAGGAGTTGCAAGAGCCTTGGCCAGTATCCAGAAGCTCAGGGGTGACCTGTTGCAGGCCATCTCTGGCAAAGCATCGAGGTTTGTCAGTCATGTCATCCCAGGCAGATACTGGATCCCCTTAGAATGACACCAGAAACTTAGCAAATTGTTGAAATCAATTTTCTGCTTGTACTGTGGTATCATTCTGGATGATGGTAGTCTGCTGCTCAGGGCTATGGTCATACCCACCTGGGCTACATAATCCAAGAGCTCCTCCATGTCTCTCTTCATGTACGTCTCCGGTCATTCACACCCACATGTACAATGACAGTGTCATATTTGTACCTGTTGAGGAATCTGAGTGCCTGCGTTGTGGTGGATCCTGGCACCTGACTGTTACTTTCTTCTTATTCAACCTCTAGTGTGTGGAACATAAGTGTGCCTCACTATCGACTCAACTATGACTAGTGTGTTGGGCATGCTGTTTTGCCTCAGGGTCTTTGGATGAGTGGCACACTCTTAAGGGAGTTGTGTCTCGTGATTTGTGTTGTTGTGGTGGTTGAGTACGTTTGTGCCTTGGAGGTCTCTACTGTTTGGTTAGATTTGTATTGAGAGCATCCGTGAAGATGTGTGCGTGGTTTGTGTTTTTATGTGAAGGTAATGCTGGTGTGTGTTCTGGAGGGCTGTGTTCCATGTGGTGTGGTGCAAGTGTTGACCACCTCTTGACCAGCTATTCCGGTCTTGGCTGGAGAGTACGTGGCTTCCAATCTGGTTATATAAGTGCATCTCTAACAAATCTGAGTGTTGGGGGTTAATAGGAGGGGGTTGTCTGTCAGTGTACATGAGGCAATTGCTACATTGCCTCAGGATGCCCAAGTTCACCAGGTTAATAGGAGAAAGCACAGGTAACTCACCTTTAGACATGCCCGGAGGAGTGGACATCAATAAGTACTGGAGCTGTTTCCTTGTAGAACGTTTAGTGCTGGTAGCACTTTTGTGTGCTACAATAATTGCTAGAAGATCGGTAAAGTGCTAAACTAAAAAGCTAGTAAAAGTGCAAGGGAGGAGAGAACTAGCAGATCTAAGGGAAACATTAATGAGCAGACTTAGTCACTGCTCAGAAGCTTACAAACAGTCCTGGATACAGCAACTCTGTATCTGGACTAGACGAGTTACAGGAAAGGTGGGAAACGAGCGCAGATGCAGACTTTAAAACCATAAAGTTGAAAGAGATGGAAAAAAGCTGCCCAAATGGCCAATAAGCTACAATTTCTGGGCCAGGAACCTCTCCTCTTGTTGTAGGTAGGCTACCTAGTGCTTACCACTCTGACAACCGAGAAGGCTTCCCTCCAACACAAAGGCTTGGGGGCTAAGAAGCTTAGCAACAGTCCTGGAGCAAGTCTGTATCTGGACTAGACTAGTTAAAGGAAAGGCGGGAAACAAGCTTAGAATATATATTTATGTATGTGTGTATATGTGTATATATATATATATATATATATATATATATGTATATATATATATGTATATATATATATGTATATATATATATATATGTATATATATATGTATATGTATATATATATGTATATGTATATATATATATGTATATGTATATGTATATATATATGTATATGTATATATATATATATGTATATGTATATGTATATATATATATACTTTTTTTAATGTAGAAAAGCAGCTAAAACAGCAGTAAATACAATTCAAATGCAGTGCAGGCTAGCACGCTTGAGTGTTTATCAATATTATGGCAAATACAGTTTAAATAAATGCAATTAAATTAACAAATGACTAAAAACAAGTGCAGAAGGCAGTAAATTAGAAGGTTACTGACAAGCAGTAATAAGTACAGAAAGAGCAACTGAACTGGTAGCACGCAGAAACTAAGATAATAAGAACAGCTGAATAAAGTGTGTATATGTGTGTATGTATGTATATGTGTGTATATATATATATATATATATATATATATATGTAATCACTTTAGAAGCTTGAAATACTGAAATCTCGAAATTCAGTATTTCAAGCCCATGAAGTGGAATCCTGAGAACAGTGAAAGCTCAGAAGCGCAAAATTCAAAGTCTCGAATATTGGCAGTTTTGAATTTCTCCCTTCTGAGGTTTTGCTGTGGTTATGGATTCAGGTAAGTGTGTGTTAAGGGTTTTGGATAGGAGCTGTGGTGGGTGTCAGTGTGTTTTGTTGCTGTGGTGTGTGTATGCGAGGAGAATGTAGCTTGTGTGGTGGTGTTTTGTGTATGTAGTGCAACCACTGAGTGAGAATATTTAAGTAGGGGGGTGCCGGGGTGGGGGGGCTTGTAGTGGAGAGCTTGTGTTTGTGTGTTGGGAGGCTGGCGTGTGCAGTATAACCGCGAAATTCAAAATCTCGTGTGCTAGATTTTGAATTTCGCTGTTCTGAGTTTGTGGTTTCAAAAATTCGACTTTATATCTTCGAAATAATGAATTACGATATTTCAATATTTCGAGGATATAAAGTGAATCCGTGTGAGTGTATGTGTGTATATATATATATATATATATATATATATAGATAGATATATATAGATTATATATATATATATATATATATATATATATATATATATATATATATATATATATATATATAATTTTTTTGGAGGGAGCAGAGCAGGATTAAGAGGCTACAGGAGGGGTTGTCCTTCCCAAATGCTCTGTGTGCACAGTGGGTGCAGCTGAAGAGATGAGACTAGTAGGAGTGCCTAAAATCAGAATATGATCTCACTGCACTCGGTTGAGTGAGGAAATGAGATGGGCCCAGGAGGAGTATCCAAATACAGATTTACAAGACGGGCGGGCATTTTCAAAGCCACCAAGATTAACACCAAAGCAGGACAGGGAGGGAGGATGGGGAACTGTGGAGAGAGCCCACAATATTGAATTCCATTAATATTCAGTGAAAAATAATAAAATGCAGTACTCTATGAAAAAGTGCAGATAAAGGTATACTTAAATTCACTTAAGTTCAGTTGATTGCAAGTAGATCTTGGCCAGCCAAAGCTCAGATATTTTTATGCTGTAATATTCAGCTGCTGTCTGGTTCAGTTATATTACATTACGATGCTACAGCCGTCTTCTACCATGCTAGTTATCTATCCCTAATACTTTCCTCCAAAGGGTCTAAATTCATAATTCTTCCTTTTGATAAAAAATTAACCAGTTTTGTTATAAATATATGACAAAAAATTGAGCGATATAGAAACATTGCACTAAACTGTCTTCCAACTTTTCCTTTTGACAGTAAGTTCTCAATTGAGACTAAAATCCTTCAGGAATTTGGAATAAGGCCCCAGCAATAATGCGTTCTGTACAACTAACTCATACACTGAAGCTGTAATCTGTTCAGGGAGAAGCACTTGATAGTAAGGAAATCTCAGTATTTCCAAAGAAATGAAGGAAAAAGCATTTGTGTTTTACCTGTTTATTTTGATGGTTGTGCTTTCACCAGTTGCGTACAGTATATAGTGGTGTATTTTTGCTTATCAGTTCACACTATTTTGTTGTGTGTTACGAGAGTGGAGATGTAAAAGCCCCAAAATGTCTCCCAGTTTGCTACCTGGGAAACAGAGTTCACAGTGCTTGAAAGATTAGTCAGCCTATAGCATGGATAGTCTTGAATCCCTGTGAACCCAGTGACTGCATAAATCTGAATCAGCATGCATTTGTTAAATACCTGTGAAATTATATCCGCACATTACTGCAAGAGTATGTGAATGCTTATGACTGCACCCACTGAGTTTGACTGCTTTTCAAAGATATTGTACATATTGACTTTGAATTTCTTTATAGTTCATTTCTGTTAATTATTTTCAATTAACTGCTGTTAGTACTGCTGTAGTTTCTCAGTGCTACCCTTTCAGCTGCAAGTATTACTGGAAGTATATAGCTCAGATCTGCCACTGCTATTGTATGCATGCAGTATCATGTTACTGGATCCTATTTTGCATGTTTTTGTGTGTGTGAGTGAAGGCTTTACATAAAAGTGAAAGTTTAGCCTAATCATACTGTGGACTGTGACTACTAGCACTGGTAAGCTACAATTGTAGAGTTTCCTGCTTTCTGTTTTTTTAAGGTACAGGGTTATAACCATGGGTGCTTAGGGTCTACTACAGGTGCCCCTATGCTAGTAGCTTTCAACGCACTTGCTTCCTGCCACTTGCTCCAAATGGCCAGTGCCGTAGATCTCACTAGCCAGATCCTAGTTTAATTACCTGTCCATCAGCATCTGACCATACTGCATTGTATAGCCACTGTATACCAGAACCCTATCTCTAACCCTAAAACTCTCACCTGGTCCCTAATCCTAACCATATCACCCCCTCAAACACTACACTATAACCCTAAACTTCCTGATCACATTCTAAACCGAAACAACATTCCTTCTCCCTAAACCCAAAATTCCCTTCCCAGTCCCTAACCCTAAACTCCTATTCCTGCTGTCCAGAACCCTAAAACTCTTCTCACTAAACCTAAATCCTACTTCTGATCACTGATTGAAACCCTAATCTACAATCTCAACCCCTCCAATTCCCAGCGCTGCTCTAACTTAGATACTGTTTTCAAGAGAGGTAAGGCAGATCCACTCTGTCCATGCAGCTGCCACACCTTGCCCAAACGTAATAGTTTGAGCGTGAGCAGCAAGCCTAGGGGTGCCACAAGATGCTCAAGTCCCTGGCTGTTAGACATTGGTCTTCAAAAACCTGTGACTTTCAGTAGAAACTATTTAGAATCTCAATATAGTTCTTCATTCCCTGTTGTCTTGCTGTTTTTTTTAGGTGCAATAGTTCATGTCAATTTTTTTTTTTTTTTTTATGCGCAAATTTAAGTAGACCTTGTGTTAAAAAGTCACACTATGCAACTATGTTTTTCAGAATTATCAAGCTTTTTAGGTGCTGATAAATACAAGTTATGCTAGGAATATTAAATTCACTTTCCAAGATTATTTAGCAGTTTCCCCATATGATGTATGTCTTACATAAAATAAAAGAGGTATAATAAAGTTAGAGCCTAACAAGGTCCAAATGACTGGTGATTTTACTACTATACTTTGGTATTACGTTTATTCATTAAAACTTGATAAAATATTTTGGATAATACTACTATGTGCATATGGTGCTTTGCTTTATTTTAAACTTTAAAAGGAAGTCAACTAAAATAAGCATGACTGCCACTGATACTACTTTGGGGCTTCTTTCTGTTAAAAAAGTTAATGTTACCGCAAAATACTTGCAGTTGAGTAATACTCTCAGTTGCGGTAATAGTAACTAACTGAAGCTAATATTCCCAGTGACTATAGCTCTTAACTTCCTGCTTCAGAAAAATCAGGAACAAATACAAAAGTAATGATTAAAAAAGGAAGGTTCTCTAAGGCCAATATGTTTCGTGTGAACTTTTTTTTGAAGTACAAAACTCCAACTCTGACATTGCTAACTGTAAAATCAAAATGTAATTATTTTTTACAATTTTTTTTTTACTATGTATTTGGAGCTTTTCTCCCTGAGCTTCTACTGAAAACTGTCACTTTGTGTCCAGTCGGACTAACCCGGTAAACAAATGGGAAATAAAATAAAAATAAGAGATGAGGAAAAATGAGGCAAAATCAGGCATTCTGCACAAAGCATGGAACAGCAGAAAACTGTAAAATGACAGAATGTTCCACGTACTTCTCAGCAAAAGTAGTGTACCATTTGTTTTCCTAGGGGAATGAGAACAATACTAGAAAGTTAAAGAAAGTTAAAGAAAGTTCTTGGTTAAAGCATTTGGGGGCGGGGGGTATGAGAGAGGAAGGATGACAGCTTGTGAGAGGTTTTGTTGCAGTAAGGTTAATGCAATACACCCTGTATAGCTAAAGTATTAAAATACAACTAAAATAGTTAAGAAATCTTTAAAAGTAAGGTACTTGGGTTAATTTTATACATTAAATTGTAAGATGATGTATTGAATGTCAGCGCACCACATCTTTGACAACACTCCCTTTAATGTTCTGTAATGTAATGGCTTACAGATATGTATTGAGCTATTGATTGCATTACAGAGCTTTAAAAAAACAAAAAACAAAAAAACGCAAAATAAGAAATTACGGAGTACGACAATCTGTGATCAGTTGAAGCAAATAAGCAAGGGCAGTGGAGATGAAGTAACTACACACCTTAAATAAAAATAAAATTCTGCACTAGCACTTTATAACCCCCCCCCCCCCAAAAAAAAACAAAAAACAGATGCGTGCAACAACTGATGAGAGGAGCGAGTTACCTCATTTGCATATCCTGTTTTACTGTATGAAGAGGAAGGGTTGAAGGCTCTGCTGCGTACATAATTTAAAGAGGCGTTTCCAGGGTGAAAGGACTGGAGGGGGTAGTACCACAACAGTACTTAGCAGCAGAAAAAGGGGGAAAACAAAGCGCCTGTACATTCTAAGCAGCACTGCAAGATAGTTGCAAGTTGGAAGATGGCTGGCAGTACCAGAGACCCATAGGAGGGTGAAAAATAGTCAAAATTATGATTTTTCACTAGCAATAGGAAAATTTTACAGTGGAAGACTCAGATAGGATAAAAATGCCTGTACAAAATGAGGAGACACATTCCGAATCACGTAGTGGTTATTTCATTTTGTTCTTAAAAATTTGACTGGCTCCTTTTGAGCTTGGAGCTTTAGCTTCCTTGCAGCATTGTCAATGGAAGACTGTTATTATTTTGGCCATTACTTCAGCAAAGAGAGTGTCTGAACTCCAGGATTACGTTCGTGTCTCACTGTTGCAGTCATTGCATTTGGGTTATTCCTGCCAGGATAGCACTCAGCTGGCCTGAATACCAGAGACTTGGTATTTCTGCATCGGTTGCTGTTGCTTGAGGACTGATGTCAGGTTGTCATTGATATAAAGGAAGGCAGCTATCGCCATTAAATCGGTCTTTCTCGTCGTGGAGCCCAAAGCAAAAGGAATTTGCTTGAGTGCCATTCGGCCGCTACCCGAGTTTTTGTTTCCAAATTGAAGTTGGTCTTTGAAAGCTAAGTACCCCGTTAAGGATCCTTTTTTCTTGCACTAACCAATGTCAGAAAAAGTTAATTGTCTCGCCTCTGGAAAACAAATACCACACCGAAACTTCCACTCTTACACCCATCCAAGGTAGACACGATGCAGGATCCTTAGTCAAAAAAGAGTTCTGTGACGTACCAGACTCCGAAAGGTTCTTGGTAGCTGCCTACGAATTAACTGAAGTGGGCATCCGGGGCTGTGAAAGCACCTCACTGAGTTCCAGAGGACTGACTACTGGCTTAACGGAAGCGTCGTTGGACAGTTTGGTCCTGTGCAGTCTTTGTCTCCACTCTTTTTCAGAAGATCTGCTGTTGGATGGGTTACAGAAGCCATATCAGAATTCAAGGACTGTAAAAGGAAATATCTGGCTACAATAAGGGCTCGACGGTGGATAGTTCTGGCGTTAAAGCCCAGAAGTGACAACAAGGGATGTCGTGGTCTGGGCCTAGACAAGTGACACAGTAAGAATGGAAGTCTGTGTGGTATTTGCTTTCACAGGCGAGACAATTAACTTTTTCTGACCTAGTTTGCTGCAAGAAAAAAGGATCCCCAATAGGGTACTTTGCTTTCGAAGACTTCATCTTCAATTCGGAAATGAAAACTCAGGTAGCGGCCGACCGGCACTTGTGTGAACTGCTTCAGCTTCGGGCTCCACAACATGGAAGATTGATGTAATGGCATCGGCTGCCTTTCTTCATACAACTGACGTCCGTCCTCAAGCGATGGCAACGACGCAGAAATACTAAGTCTCTGGTATTCAGGCTGGCCAAGGGTTACCCTGTCAGGGATAACCCAAATGTGATGGCTGCAGCAGTGAATACACTCTAATATCTACATTTATGGTAAGTGTACACAACTGTACTTTCTTATGGCTGTTCCTCCTTTTGGTTTTTCAGAGGCGTAGTGTCTTGTCTTACTAATCCTTTTATGCCTATGACAATTAAGGAATTCTGTCTAAATCAGTCTTTTAATTTGCCCTCCTTTTTCTTTCTCTGCAGTCTGTTAGTAGGAAGGTTCTTCACACCTTGGATTTGCATAGGTAAGTCTGAGCATCATTTATGTTATGTAGTCGTATCTCGCCTACATTCTTACCCATGGGTTTGGAGCTGAATATCTGCTCCGACTGTGCCTATTTTACTAGCTCAAAAGTCTCTGATTGGCTGGGCTAAGAGGGTATCCCATGGTACACTGCTCCATATCCCCAGATCTCGTTTGCCACTAGTAGAGCTCGGATGTGGTCTTGCTTGGCATTGGCTAAGTACCTTATTTTGACTTATTTCTCTTGAGAAATTGGTTACTTTATACCCAAAAGCTATTTTCATAGCTATATCTTGCTGCTGTCGCTGTGATTGTGTGTTTTCTTGGTGTTTTGTGGCATCCCTAACTGTGTTGTCTTGAGAACTGTTTTAGAGGTTCTTGTAGTGATGTCTTATTTGTTGCTAATCGTTTATTAGGGGTTCACCGAGTCTGTGCAGTACTGTTTTCGAGTGTACTTTTGTGGGCTTTCCCGCCCATTTTGAAAGTTTTGTTAGCTGTTCTCTAGAGTTAGCATATCATGTCTAAGGATCAGAAGGAACATAAGCCTTGTTACTTTAAAAAAATGTTCCAAATTCGGATATGAAATGTCCATCACAGATGGACACTGTCTACTGCCTTGGAGCCATCCATTTACAGGAGTCATGTAGCTTTTGCCACACTTTCAGTCCTAGGTTGCTCCAAGAGAGGAAAAACAAATTGATTTTAAATTGATTGATTAAACCGTCTTTTGAGGAAGCTATAGACTCTGCTTCCAGTCCTCAGTCGAAATCCAAAGCCTCCAAGTCCAAGAAAAGGTCTCTGGCTCCATCTGCATCTTTTGAGCCTCCAGAGAAGATTACTATATTGGGCTCTGCTTCTGTCCTCGGGGCCGCAGGAGGTATCTGTGTTAACTGAATCGGCGTCCGCGCCTATTATTCTCGAGCCCATTCGGAGCCTGTCTCCTAGTGTGAGGCATGGTTAACCAGATAAGAGATCCCGATCTCCATCCATCTCCTCCAAATCCTCCAGGCTTTCTGATTTGGATGTTGATAGGGTAGTGCAGAGGCTCTTGCAGTCGCCGGTGTTGCCAAATGTTTACGACTCAGACCCATTCGGCTCCGGAGCCAGTTCCTATGACTGTTTCGATGATTCCTCCTCCAAGCACATCTTTGTCATTGGAGCTGGTATGTTCCACTCAGAGTGATGTTCTACGTCGGCTCCGATACCTCCCTTGGGTTTATCAGTGCCGACCTCTGCTCCGACCATGTCTGTTCCGTCCACAGGATTCGTGACTCTGGTCTCCTCGGTCGGGCCCGAATGGGATACTTTGGGACATCTGTCTGATGTCCTTCAAGGATGCATCTGCAGTCCTTACATATGGGTTGTCCTGCCTCAGGCAGCCCTTCGGTCGGCTGGATTCCAAAGTCTGGGTCCGGCGTCAGCTGATGTCGCCCCTTTCCCCGACGTCAGAGCGCCTGGGGTATAAAAGCGTCAGCCGATGCCATCTTCCTCAGTCTTTCTTGCCGCGCAGTGCCCGAAGCAGAAGCAGTTCGCAAGTGCCGGTCGGCCAGCTCCTGTGATTTCAGCTACCGAAGTCTTCAAAAAAGCTAAGTACCCCGTTGGGGACTCTTTCTTGCCTCAGCCGATGTCAGATCAAACGGTTAAAGTTAATTGTTTAAATTGTGGGAAACAAATACCTCATAAGGATTTCCACTCTTACTGCTTACCTTGCCTAGGCATAGACCACAACGTCTCGGCCTGTACAGCCTGTGCTTCTTTCAATAAACGCACTCTTAGGCGTCGGGCAGAGTTTGCAGAGGAATATTTTGGGCAAATTTACTGTTATAAAATGCCGTCGGAGCTTCCGACAGCTCATTTACCCAAAAAACGTAAGGAGAAGGACCGACACACGCGGTCCGCGGTTTCGGCCGACTCCACGCCCAGGCCTACCGCTAGTGTCTTGGTCTCTGCTGAAACCGAATCTCTACCGGTTCCGACCGACGACACCGCACAATCGGTACCGGAGGCCTCCACTGGGTCGATCTTAGAATTACCATCTGAAACCGGTGCTCCGGAGATATCCGACACCATTTCTGTGGATTAAACTACTCCAGCACGTGGGGCAGCCAGGCCTCCTGTATCCATGTCCATTAAAGGAGAACCGCACCCACAGACTGAAAAAACATGTCTATTTCATCAAGTTTTGATAATTCCTTTATTTTAACAGCACTCTGGGACCGTTTACAGCTTTTTTGAAATTTTTATACGTAATTTTATTCCTTTATTTATTTTACATGCACTACAT
>NC_056735.1:1126852342-1126917342 GCF_019279795.1 Protopterus annectens
AGTCAATAAGGCATAAAATATAACCCAGCAATAAACAGTAGAAAGCAAAAGTAGTGTAGCACGTGGCAGGCAAAACAAGAACTATCGCTTACTAAGCCAGATAACAAAAAAAGTCACGGCCCCAAAATTGCTTGTAAACAAAAACTAGCTGTACAATTAACTTGATAAGATTTTAAAAAACTTACCTGAGCAACAAAGTTAAATGCAGGCAATCCAAGTTCTTGAAGTACAACAGTATAATGAACTCGCTGCAATTTACTTCTACAGAAAGGGAGTTCCACATTGTAGATACTGGGTTTTTGGAGTGGGCTGGAAAAGAGAGCTGTGACGTCAATAAGTGGGAGGTTCTCTGCCTGCTTCTGTAGACTAAGCTAATATGTTAGTGCTGACGTCTGTTTGTGGGAGGGAATTCCCTGGTAACTACTACAGAAGTGTAGTAGCTCTGACGTCAACAATTACGAGCCAGCTGGAGGATTTTACAGGGCGGGATAACTTCATTTTTAAATTGCAGTGAAACTTGTACGGGAAAGTAGGCTGGCTAGGAGGTGAAACAGTGGAGTGAATATTTTTTTAACGCTGCGGTAAGAATTTCTGTTGGTAGGGTGAAATAAAAGGGACAGCAAAAGACTGCAGGTACAGAAATCGGATTTAATATCCCACTGTTCTCCTTTAAGGCTTTTACTCATGCTAAAGCTGCAAAACAGCCAAAATCTCTCCCTCCCAAGGCTATTCCTCAGGGATCCTCTACAGGTTCACAAATTTTGAGCTTAGCTGAGGACCTGATCTCCTTAATCAGGGGCTCTCAGCCACACCCAGACAGGGGCTCTCAACCTCCTCCAGGCAAAAGGCCCAGGGTTGAGCAGACAGATCCCCAGTCCTCTGATGAGGCCTCAGATGACTCTGCCCTTTCAGATTACCAGGAGGAGGCCTTTCCGGCCTACGAGGATTCTGATGCAGAGGAATCTATTCCCTCTGCCTCCCCCCCTGAAGAGTTGTCCTTTGGGGAGACCCTTCACTCCATGAGAGCATTTCAGATGGCAAGGCCAGTGATTCCAGGAAGAGGTTAAGGACTTTTTTGCATTTACCTCAGCATAGACCTTTGGCTATTCCTCCTGTTTTAAATGTTATAGATGATGTGTACTCTGAGTCTAGTATTTCCCCAGACTCCCTTCCTCGGGCTCCTGTCAAACCCGACAGGTACTACAGGGTCCCGGACACACATCTATTCCTTTACAAGGGCCACTCTGCTGACCCAGAAACTATTTCCCAGGGGCCTAAAGGGGTTGCAACCACCACTACTAAGAACCCACTTCCTTCTGAAAGGGAATCCAGGGCTTTAGAGAGATGGGGTAAAAAAGTGTACACTTCTTCCACTCTTTCTATGAGAGCATTGAATTGTCAATTCCATATGATACAGTATCAAGAATATCTGTTAGATGAATTGCATAAAAAACTAACCTCACTTGAACCCCTAGATTGCAAGGCGCTTCAGGATCTGGTGCATAACTCCCAGCAGGTTAGCAACCATTTCTTACAGTGTGGTTATGATGCATTGGAAGATTCATGTAGGTCAGCAATGACAGGTGCAGTCATACGTAGACATGCTTGGCTGAAGGAACAAACACTGCCAGATCATGTTAAAGCAAAGCTTCTGGATGCTCCACTGGAAAAACAAAAGTTATTTGGATCCACGGCTCAAGAGGTCTTAAAGAAATTTGAGGAAAAGGCTAAATCAGTACAGACAGTCAAAGATTTTCTCCAGGTCCAACCACCAAGATTCAGCAGAAATTGGCCTTCTAAGAATTGGTCCTTTCCAGACGCAGACAGATTTCAGAGGCAAAAACAGGCGTGCCAGAGGTAGAGGGCAAGCTAGAGGCTCCTACAGAGGACGTCAGTGGCAGCCTCCTAACCAGAGAGGTAGTGCAGGACCTACAACTGCTGCAAAAGGACAAACTCAATGACTTGACTTTGACCCCGCCAACCAGGGCTCAATTGGAAGCACCTTTGGGCGGAAAGCTATCTTTTTTCTCAGAAAATTGGCACAGTATTACAAGGGACAAATGGACACTGCAAATAATAGACAAAGGATACAGATTCCATTTTCATACATTACCAAAAAGACCAGGCATGCCAAACCTGCCACCGAATCAAAGGGCAGAGGCATTCAAGCAAATTTCTAACCTACTGCAAATGAAAGCTATAGAAAAGGTTCCTCTCAGAACAAGGACAAGGATTTTATTCCAGACTATTCCTTGTCCCAAGAAAAGCAAAGCAATGGAGGCCTATTCTGGACTTGTCCGCACAGAATACTTATCTCATTGTGCCAAAATTCAAAATGCTGACCCTACAGCAACTCCTTCCCATGCTGGGCAAGGGGTCCTGGCTGGTAACTCTAGACCTCAAGGAGGCATACCTGCATGTCCCTATCAGACAGTTGCAGAAGACACCTCAGATTTCTTGCAGGTTCAGAGCATTATCAATTCTCAGCATTGCCCTTTGGCTTATCTACTGTGCCCAGAGTATTCACGAAATGCCTGGCATCAGTAATTGCACACTGCAGACTTCAGGGGATTCAAATATACCCATACCTGGACGACTGCCTTAAACAAGCGGACAGCCAACAAACATTGGTAAAACACTTGAATTATGCCATCCGCCTACTTCAGGCCTTGGGATACACAGTCAACATTCAGAAGTCAAGACTTGTTCCATCCCAAAGAATAATTTTTCTGGGTGCAAAACGAGATACAACCACCCAAATGGCTTTTCTCACAGAAGAAAAACAAGAGCAACTACCGGATTATTTCAGAAATCTGACAAAACAAACCCAGCTGACTGCAAGGAAAATCCTGCAGGCCCTGGGTTTCATGGCATCTTGCATTCTTCTGATTCCACAAGCAAGGCTGCATATGAGGAAACTACAGTGGTACCTAAGGAGTCTATGGTCTCAACACAGTCACAGCCTAGAAGCTTTGATCCCCCTCATTCCATGCCTTCAAAAGGAATTTCTGTGGTGGGCTCAAGCAAGCCAGTCAAACATGGGTCTGCCTTTCAGCAAACCAAATATCAGCCAAACCATTATAACGGACTCCTCAGACCATAGATGGGGAGCGCACATGGAGGGCAGATGCATTCAAGGGCAATGGACACAAAAAGAATTGCGCCTGCACATAAACCAAAAGGAAATGCTGGCAGTGATACATTCAATCGAGGCCTTCAAACACTTCCTGCATCAAGGCCACCTGCTAATAAAGACAGACAATACCACAGTTATGTGGTACATAAGCAAGGAGGTACCCATTCTTACCCTCTTTGCAGGCTGGCAATGAATCTTTGGGAACTTTCCCTAAAACTCAATATAGAGCTGCAATCCCAGCTTGTACCAGGAAAAGACAATGTACTGGCGGACAGCCTAAGCAGAAATATTATGGATCCACACGAATGGATGCTGCACCCAGACACCTTCCTTCAGATAACACAATCATGGGGAAGGCCGGACATAGATCTTTTTGCCTCCCACCACAACCAACAACTGAAGAAATTCTGCACAAGGACATACCATCCACAAGCATGGAAAGTGGACGCCCTCTCTTTCAGCTGGAATACTCTAACAGTATATGCATTCCCACCTCTTCCACTAATGACCAAGGTCTTACTGAAGATCAGGACAGAACAGCCAAAAGTGATTCTGATAGCTCCGGACTGGCCAAGACAACACTGGTACCCACTGTTAAGGAGCATGTCACTCACGAAACCGTGGCCTCTACCACAATGGCCACTTCTTCTGACACAGCACAATTACAAAACTTTGCACTCCAGTCTAAAAACCTTGCAGCTGACAGCCTGGAAAATACCTTGACTCCTCGCCAGGATAAACTATCCAGGAGAGTAAAGGATATCATCATGGAAGCTCGGAGGCCTTCCACAAGAAAGGCATATTCAGCAAAATGGAAAAGATTTCGCACTTGGAACACCACAAAGGGCAAAGATCCGACAGTGATGAGCATTCCACATACCCTGGAATACTTGGCAGAAACGCTCCATAATGGCCTTTCTTACTCTTCCATAAAAATTCATGCTTCAGCAATTTCAGCAGAGTACAACACTGATCATACTCTGCTAAGGCAGTTTCTAAGAGGGATAAAAAACATCAACCCTCCAAGGAAACCACCAGTGCCTACATGGGACCTTAACTTCATGTTGGAAAAATTAACTCTACCTCCCTTTGAACCAGCAGCATCTTCAGAACTACAGTTCCTGTCTTGGAAGACTGCCTTCCTTCTGGCCATAACCTCAGCAAGAAGAGTATCTGAGTTACAGGCCCTCATGGCAGTGCAACCATTTCTTATTTTTCATCAGGACAGAGTCTCATTGAGAACCAATCCTTCATTCATGCCAAAGGTGGTATCCAGGGTCTCACTGAACCAAGCTATTCACCTGCCTACCTTCTTTACGAATCCACAAAACAAAGGAGAGAAACTTCTGCATACCCTGGACATTCACAGACAGTTGCGCTACTACTTGGACAGAACTAAGACTTACAGAAAAACTGACCAGCTCTTTGTAGCATATGCTGCTGGTGTAGAAGGAAAAGCAATTTCCAAACGGACAATTTCAAAATGGATAGGGAATTGCATTCGATTCTGTTACTCCTTTCATGGCAAAACTGTGCCAGCTAACATTAGACCTCATTCCACCAGAGCCACAGCCACCTCCACAGCCTTTTTAAGAGGGGTGGCTACAAAGGACATTTTAGAAGCTGCTACATGGAGCTCCATGCATACTTTTTCCAAGCATTACAACTTACCTTTATACTCCAGATCCAGAGCAGGCTTTGCTACTGCAGTCCTGCAGGGCATTTTAGCTACACCATCCTTTTCTTAGGTCCTACCACCCCCAGCTTGGCTATGGTATTCTACCCATATGTAAGGACTGCAGATGCATCCTTGAAGGACATAGTACAGTTTTGTACCTACCATAAATGTAGATGTCCGATAGGTATGCATCTGCAGTCAGGTTTTCCCTCCCTCCTACCCCTCTGTGGTATTCCTTGGGTACTTATCCCTCATTCTAGCTAGCTGGGGTTATCTATTATGGTGTATTTGTTTTATATTGCTGTGCATGTTTGGAATTTTTGCATCTCTCCAAATTTAGCCTTCCTTAGAGGGCACCTGGCATCTGGGGCAAGAAAAACTGAGGAAGATGGCGTCGGCTGACGCTTTTATACCCCAGGCGCTCTGACGTCGGGGAAAGGGGCGACATCAGCCGACGCCGGACCCAGACTTTGGAATCTGGCTGACCGAAGGGCTGCCCTGAGGCAGGATAACCCATATGGTAAGGACTGCAGATGCATACCTATCGGACATCTACATTTATGGTAGGTACAAAACTGTACTTTCCGAGTCTCCCACTCGGTGCATCGGCTCGGGGGACCCCGGTCGTGGCCTTGGAGGTCTGTCGGTCCTCGGACTCTGGGGGACCTGCCTTCGAGGCCATGTGGAGCAAGCTAGCCAGATCGTCAGCTACATCACCCGGGTCGGTCATTCCATCCCCTACCACCACCCCGGCGAGAGCTTCTGACACTCACTTAACCTTGGACAGTAGAGCGCCAGGCCCTAAGGACACCCCCACGAGCGGTCCCCCACTTTCTGAAGGTCTCTCAGAGCCACTGCCTGAGGAACCTCCCAGAAAGAAATTGTGCAAGAGGAAGCATATAGACTCCCAGGACGAGTCTCTCACTTCCAGTACTGACCTCAAGGATTCGGAAGGATCCCCCAAGTCTTCCTCTGATGTTTCCTTCTCCGATATCCTGAAGCAAAGAGGAGACTGGCCTTCCAAAACTCCTTCCGAGGAGGAGTCAGTATTCCTTAAGGCCTTTGGCGCTCAATCCTCTGCCTCCTGGGTGTCTCCACCCTTCGATGAACTTCTTGACCTTACTAGTCGAAGGGTGTGGGAAAACCCTGGTTCTGTGGAGCCCGTACCCAGGCATCCCAACAAATTTCTCTCCACCCCTCAGGGAAAAGAGTTTGTCAAAGGGAGTCACTGTAGATGCCATGGTGGTGGCGGCAGCCACCCAGAAGGAAGTTGCAGAGGCTTCCTCGTCAGTCCATCCTCCTAGTAAAGAGTCTAGGACTATGGACCAGTACGGGAAGCGTACCCTGTCTTCTGCAACCTTCACTTTACGGTCGCTGAATTACTTGTCTCATTTCACTCTGCTCCAGAGAGATCTCAGAGCTGGGAGATACTCTTGCGGGTAACATACGTCAGGCGGTGGCTCAGTTAATGCACAGGTTTCTACCCTCAACTCCATTGCGAACTCATCCATGTTACTCATTTCGTATGCAGCTGAGGGAGCGAGTAGGGCGGCCAGCTCAGGGGTCGCCCTTAGAAGGCAAGCCTGGCTGCGCCTGTGTCACTTCGTGGAGGCCTTCAAGTCTTCCTTCACTGACGCCCCATATGATGGTTCCTCCTTGTTTGGGACCAAAGTGAGACACCCTCACCAGGTGTGAGCAAGAGGGAAAGCCCCTGTCTGCTGTAGGGGTTCGTTTTTCCCCTTCCGTCTAGACCTTATCCCAAGGCCGAGCGGGGGGGGGGAAAGATGTGGTTCAAGAAATCACAAAGGTTTTTTCCTGTCGCACAAGGTGAACCCCCCCTTCAGAGGCAGGGGAGGGGGGGGTTATTCAGGGAGACTTCGCTCCAGAGGCAGAGGGGGCCCCTGCAATTACAGAGACCGCAACTCCTTCCGTGGCTCCCCTTACTCTCATTCCTGAGGGTGCGCCCGAATGTGCTTATCCAGAGCCAGTCAGGGGTCTAATTTCCTTGCATCAGGAAGCCTGGGAAAACATTACCCAGGACCGATGGGTATTAAGGATAATTTCCGGAGGTTAGCTCATCCCATTCTGTTCAGTACCCCCCCCAATAAGAAAAATCCCAGACATTCCACCCAGTCAAAGGGATCAAGCAGCCTCAGAGTACTCAGCTGCTAGAAAAAGGAGCCATCCAACCAGTCCCCTCAGACGAAATCGGATTAGGAACTTACTCAAGATTCTTTTTGGTGCTGAAAAGAACAGGGGACCTGAGACCCATACTAGATCTCAGTCAACTCAATTACATACACAAGTCCAAATTCCGTATGGTCAGTCTACAATCGATTCTCCCATTGTTGGGAGAGGAAGTGTGGATGTGCTCCATCGACCTCAAGGATGCCTACTATCATGTCAAAATGGACAGGGCATCCAGGTGTCACCTACGCTTCCGGCTGGGAGCCAGTCACTTCAAGTTTCGAGCCCTGTCCTTTGGTCTCACCACAGCCCCCAGGGTGTTTACCAAGTGTATGACAGTGGTGTTGGCTCACCTGAGACGTCAAGGATTCCAGGTGTTTCCGTACTTGGACGACTGGCTCCTTACCACTCCCACCAGGCATCAACTAGTTCAGACCAGGGACGCTACCATCAGTCTATGTCACCGATTAGGCATATCTATAAACTGGAAAAAATCTGCCTTATTGCCCTTAGAGTGTCACCTTTAAAGGAGCAGAGTTGGACCCCATTCGAATGCAAGCATTCTTACCACAAGAAAGGGTCAGTGTTGCAACAACAAATACGCTGATGTCCCTGAGACATGCGAAGGCAAGACTGATTCTACAACTCCTAGGTACCATGGCGGCGACTATCATGTTGGTCCCTCTAGCGAGATTACACATGAGACTTCTAAAATGGCTCCTCTTTGTCCAATGATCTCTCCAAAGACTTCCACTATCCCATCCCATCTTAATCACAGACAGATGCAAGCAGGACCTCCGTTGGTGGCTGTGCACTAACAACTTGATCGGGTGAAAGCCCTTTGTTCCACCCGTCCCTGTTGCCACGGTGACCACGGACGCCTCCCAGATGGGGTGGGGGGGGGCATTATCTCGGCAGGATGGTCCAAGGCACGTGGCAGGAGCACAAGATACATTTGCACATAAACGTCCTGGAGATGAGAGCAGTGCTTCTTGCATTGCAGGCACTTCAAGAAGTTCTTCCTCTAGGGACTATTGCGATACACTCAGACAACATGTCAGTTGTGTGGTATCTCAAGCAAGGGGGAACCCGATCTTACCCAATATGTAGAGAGGCCATGCGGGTGTGGCATTGGGCAGCAGCTTCCCAACGGTTTCTGGTGGCAACGCACGTTCCGGGGAAAACCAATGTAATTTCGGACAAGCTGAGCAGGGCAATTCTTATGCCCTACGAGTGGTCCCTGAATCGCCTGGTTGCAGAGCGAATCTTCAGCAGATGGGGTCAACCTTGCTGTGACCTTTTTGCCAGTCCTCTCAGTGCGAAATGCAACAACTACTTCTCGCTGATCCCTCCACTGGGGGTATCGCCCAGGGACGCTATGGCTCACAATTGGCCCTCCAGTCTGCTTTATGCTTTCCCTCCATTTCCCCTTCTGTCAAGGGTGATTTCGAAAGCCCAATACTTGGGAAGCAGAATGATTCTGATTGCCCCACACTGGCCTAGTCAAGTATGGTTCCCCTTCCTTCAACCTTACATTGTGGACACTCCTTGAGTTCTGGAACCTCTTCCAGATTTACTGACTCACATGTCGGGACAGTTCCACCCCTCTCTGAGGACACTCCGGTTGACAGCCTGGCTATTCCACTTCCATTGTTAGTCAGACGTCACAATTTTTCACCAGAAGTGGTCCATGTATTATCGCCCTCTCATAAACCATCCACTAGAAAAATCTACTCTAGCAAATGGAAAAGGTTCTCTATCTGGGCTTATTCTAGAGGCATTGATCCCTACACGGCTCCAATTGATACGATTCTGGAATTTTTGTCTATGCTGTTCTATCAAGGGTCCGCATCAGCCACCAAAGTTCAGCTGGCGGCTATATCAAACTTCCACATAGCTAATGAACCTAGCCTTATGGGGCACAGACTATGTAAAGCATTCCTTAAAGGTGCCCTATTACTTCATCCCCCAATATCCCAACCTATCATGCCCTGGGACCTCAATTTTGTTCAAGCCCTTACTTCTACCTCCATTCGAGCCTGCAGCTACCTGCGAGTTAAAAATTTTTAACATGGAAAACAGCATTTTTAACAACAGTCACTTCAGCGAGGCGGGTCTCTGAAATTCAAGCCCTGTCCATCAACCCCCCATATTTGATCTTCCATAAAGATAGGGTCTCTTAGACCAAACCCATCATTCCTTCCCAAAGTGGTTTCTGTGTCTAATATGAATCAGTCTGTTGAGCTGCCGGTCTTCTTCCCCAACTTTTCAAACAAGGCAGAATGCAGATTTCACCAATTGGATGTACATAGACAATTACGCTTCTGTCTACACCGGACAAAAGATATCAGGAAATCTGACCAACTCTTAGTCTCCTTTTCTGAAAACCGATTTGGTTCTCCGGTATCCAAGGTCACGCACTCTACATGGATAGCCAGCTGTATCTCCATCTATCAGACAGCAGATAAAAATTTGCCTTTTCCAGTGAAAGCCCATTCCACAAGAGCAGTCTCCACATCCACAGCCTATCAAGCTAGATTGTCAATGGATGATATATGTGCCGCAGCCACTTGGGCTTCTCACACCTTTTTTTCTCATTACAAATTGGATGTGGTCTCCAGGGGAAGATCTTCCTTTGGCTCCACAGTTCTCAGGAGTATTTTCCTATGAGCCACCCAGGATGTAGGTGCTAGGGACGCTGTCCCACGGGTAAGAATGTAGGCGAAATAGGACTACATAACATCAAGAATTTATGTACTCACCATAAAGTTCGATGTATGTAGTCCATCCCGCTTCACATTCTTACTTACCCTCCCGCCTTCCCCCTGCCTGGAGAATTTGGAAGTTAGGTTGTCTCCTGCAGAGTCCCTTTGATTAGTTTTTTTGTTTGTGTGGATGCCAGGTGTGTATGAAATAATTATCTTGTTCGCAGCAAACTAGATCTGGGGATGTGGAGCAGTGTACCATGGGATACCCTCTTAGCCCAGCCAATCAGACTTTTGAGCTAGTAAAATAGGCCGAGTCGGAGCCTATATTCGGCTCTGAACCCACGGGTAAGAATGTGAGGCGAGATGGACTACATACATCGAACGTTACGATGAGTACATAACTTTGTTTCTTTTCATCCAAGATTTCTAGGTTTGGCTATTTCTAAGCAAGCCATTTCCTCATGTTCCTTTCATGGGATAAGCCTTTCTACCAGGGCTATGGCTTCCTCTGATGCCTTTTTTTTTTTTTCAAAGGATTGAATACCGATTTAAGCTTTGAGGTTGCTACTTGGACTTCTGTCCGTAACTATACTAAGCATTGCAAATTAGATGTTTCCAGAGCAAGACCTGGCTTTGCCAGAGCTGTTCTGCATGGGTTTCTTTGGCTGTTCTGGGCCTTCCTCCTCCCAAGTTTCCTCTTGCGTTTGTGCTATTCCTTTTGTGAAGAATACTGCAACAGTGATATGTAGGAACAATAGTTGTGTAAAATCTTTACCATAACAGTAGATGTCACTGTTGCAGTATTCGCTCTCTCCCCTTCTGTTCTACTGTCTTCCTTTTCCTCTCATGGCTGTTCATTTCTGAGTTTCGTATGTCACCTTTATGCACTATACATTGATCAGGGAGCATGCATGTGACTTACATCTATAAATCCCCAAGGCTTTGGTATACTGGTCAGACGTTAGGCTGCTAAGCAGGGATTCCCTTTTTTTGAAGAATACTGCACCAGTGACTAGGACAATTTACTGTTACGGTAAGATTTTACATAGGTTCCTCCTTAATGAAGAGGATGATTTTTTTCCAAAGAGAAGGAAATTATCTGATTTAACTAATTTCATTCCTCTTGCCGTATTCTGTCCTTCGTCAAAACTTCTGAAAAGTGCATTCACAATTACTTGAACACATCCTTTAGGAAAAGCTCCTGACCCCGTCCATAATCACTCCTATGGCATTAAATATATATATTATATATATATATATATATATATATATATATATATATATATATATATATTTATATATATATATATATATTTTTATATATATATATATATATATATATATATATATATATATATATATATATATATATATATATATATATATATATATATATATATATATATATATATATATATATATTTATATATATATATATATATATATATATATTTATATATATATATATATATATATTTATATATTTATATATATATATATATATTTATATATTTATATATATATATATATATATATTTATATATTTATATATATATATATATATATATATATATATATATATTTATATATATATATATATATATATATATATATATATATATATATATATATATATATATATATATATATATATATATATTTATATATATATTTATATATATATTTATATATATATATATATATATATTTATTTATATATATATATTTATATATATATTTATATATAGATATTTATATATAGATATTTATATTTATATATAGATATTTATATATAGATATTTATATTATAGATATTTATATTATAGATATTTATATTTATATATATATATATATATATGTACTTAAACAGATGCTGAATCAGACAAAGGCAAACTAGTTTCCACTGAATTCCTTTATCTCTCAAACTTTTGATCTAGTCTGTCACCAAAAGCTCCCCTGTTAACTGTCTACACTAGGGCTTTCACATTCCAGACTAATGTGGTTAAACTACTACTAAACTGGTAGATACCAGTCTGTTGAGTGGCTCTCCACGTCTTCTCCCTTCCTACCTGTCAGTATTGGCTTGCTACAGGGCTCTATTCTCAGCACTCTACAAGTGTCTTAACAATCTACGTAATTCCTATCTGCAAGCTTTCCTTATACAATATGCTGGCAATTCTACTATAATATGCACTTCATATTACGTTGCATTTTCAGAGAGTTACTCAAGAAGCCTTCAACTCTGTTGAAAGTTGGCTATAGGGTAATCATCTGCTATTAAATCCCCCCCAAGACTAAATTAATTTTTTTCCAAAAATCCCTTTTTCCATGAATTCAAAAATTTTAAAATGATTTCCTTAACACCATGATTGAATATACTTGCCATACAAAACTACTTGGCATGACAGTCGCTGACTGTCATAAATTTGATTAACATATCCACAACAGCATCAAGAAAATCCATCGAAAACTAAATACCCTTCATAGAGTAAAGAAATTCCTTAAACTAGACCAACCAACCTGCAAACCTCACTTGGTTCTCAACTTGAACAGTGGTGCAACAAAGTTGCCAGATTTGGTTGTTAAAAAAAAAAAAAAACTTGACAGACCCACCACTGTTAAACACAAAAAACTCTTGACTGGCTCAAACTTCCTCACCAGCTATCTTATACCCATCTCTTAAACAACACAATTGTCTATATCCCATTTGCCTGCCCATCAGTTAGCCCCATACTTCAATTCTGTCTACCAAGTTGTCCCCTTTGGTCAAGTGATATCTGCTTACCATCTACAAACCACAATGCTCTACTGGGGGGTCAGCCTTTATTCCAGTAATGCAACTAGAACTTGGATTAAGATTCTGTATCAGTCAGGTCCTATCTCGTACCTTCATGTTTTCAAACCATTACTAAAAGACTGCCTGTCTACCTCCTAGCTTTGTCCCTGCTCCTCATCTTGGACATAGCTTTACCTAACATCCTTGGTCACCTTCTTACACCACTATTTAAAGCATTAAATCAACTTAACCTGTTTTTATCCCCTTCTAACACTTTATTGTATTATTTAAGTTACTATACCTAATTCTAATTTAGCACAACCAAATTTGCATTCCTTCAGTACTTTTCTATTAATGCTTAAACCTGCTTATCCCCTTTAATACCTTGGGTATTTCTTAAATTACTTGCATCTTATACATCATATGTTTATCTGGAAGTTATCTGTACAATTCTGTATATTAAAGTTTTTGAAAATCAGTACAAATTTTATTATGCTGACTACTGTGCTATGTATACACTGTAACTGCATTATAAAAATTTGTTTAAAATATTGACTGCATAAAATTTGTTTCCTTGGAGCTTTTCTCCCTGGGTCTCTACTGAAAAAGGGCACCTGTTCACAGTCAGATTTTCCCAGTAAACAAATGTGAATAAATACATTTTTCTCATCTTGTATTGCTTAAAATGAAATTCTTCCCTCAGCTGTTGGATCATTTATGGTTAATATTAATATTACTATTTTTATTTTGTTAGGAAGTGCATCAGAAGTTGTAAGATTGGGAAACTAATACCTTCTTTACTTCACTACATTTTGCTTGGACTGTGTATTGTTAGTACTTGTGTCTGTGCTTTTAATGTTTGTTTTTTCTCCCTAGAATCAGTGAACATTGCATCAGCAACAGATAACATTAAGGAACAAATGTTTCCAGAGAGAGAAGAATCATCCTCTTCTCCAGTACTAGAACGAGGTCAGTATTTGTGTCTGAGCGCCACTTTCCTGCGCAAGTTTATAGCATTGCTTTCTGCTTATAATTGTTTAGCTTGTAGGTAAATGTGGTTCTTCATCTGGCATACTGACATTGGTAATTTCTCTCTTTTGTCCAACTTGGTATCTGTCCATCTTTACTATAATTCCAAGCAGGAATTAAGTATGAAAGGACCCATTTACGTGGTGCCATAGATTGATAAGCATGTCTGTTTTTATTTTATTTTTTTTAAATTGATTTGTAACCTTAACTTAACCATAGCACTTTTCTTGTCTACCTATACCTAGTTTGTATTTACTTTTCTGAGGATGCTATTCTGTACAGTTCATTTAATAGAAAAATCAAGTTAAGCTGTTACTTGAGCAGTTTAAAGTTGCTTAATAGAAGGCATTTTTTTGAGTTAATGGTTTTGATTTCATGCCTTCAGAAAGCCATATCACAAAATTCATGTTTTGTTGGAAAATACTTGGAAAAGGGACATTTTCAGGTATGTCACTTTCAGGCCTTAAAACCATGTGTTAAGTATCACCATTTGAACTGGAAGAATTTCAGAAGGGAAGGCTTTAAAATTACAGCAAAATAAATGGAGCCAGTCCTCATGTTCATCTAAGAGCGCACCAGTATATTGTCTGGGCCTTTTGTTTCCTGAATACAGGGTTACAGTACTTGAATATCTCTGTATACTAATTTGTTGTCTGTTGTCCTTTGTCAAGGAATCTGTGACATAGTTGCATATTCCACTTTTATCCAAATTCATGGGAAGACTCGTCTTTCTTTTCTGATCCATTCTGTTGGAGGTATTTTTTGTTGCTGCATTTGGAGTGAAGACTTTTATATGCTATTTAATTCACCTCGGCTTAATAGTAAGAAATCATGCAAGCAGCTGACCTTGCCAGTATTGTGTGGATATTTTCTAAGTCTCAGAAAGGAATGTTTAGTGATTCGCAAATACTGAGAGTACAGTAATAACTTTTACTTTAGATGTTTTGCAGCAGATGTTCATGTTTCACTGTTGCAGTCCTAACTTGTGGGATTTCCTGCTGTGGAAACCCTTTGACATATTTGACTACCAGAGTAAAAAATTACCTCCTAAGCCTGGAAGATGCCCTACCTTGATTTCAGTACGCTTGTGTATAAAGGGAGCCAGCTGATACCATGACATGAGTCTTTTCTTGGATTGAAGCCCGAAGCAGTGTTTCAGTGCATCAGTTAGTCTGGACCAGAGAGAAGTCTTCTGAAGCTAAATACCCTGGTGGGGATCTCTTGCTTTAACTTATGTCAGATAAGGTTAACAATTGTCTCTTCTGTGGTAAGAAAATCCCACACAGACTTTCATACATTGTCACCTGTCTAGGCATGGAGTGCAACATGCCTGGTTGCCATTTTTGCACTTGTTTCAATTCTAGGACTATCCGGCATAGGATCAGAATCTCAGCTAGGCATCTTAGTTTGCCTCCTCCTTCGCATTGATTTTATAGGGTGCTAGACTTGCATAAATACCTCTTTAAAAACCCTTTTGCTAACCCAGAGATGGTCACTCCCGGTCCCAAGGGATCAAGAGTCAGCTCTTCAAAGAACCCCTTACCTACTGACAAAGAAAGCACGGCTGTTGATATGTTTGGTTAAAAAAAAAATTCTGTACTTCTGCTACCCTAACCTTAAGGGTTTTAACTGCCAGTTTCATATGATTAAATTCTCTTGAAGTATTTTAGATAAAATGAAGCAAAAGATATCCTACCTGGAGGGCAAGAATGTTTTAAGGAATTGGTGGACCTTTGCCATTCCAGCTCCCAGGTGGCTAGATTCTCATTATATTGTGGCTATGAGGCTATGGAGGCCTGTAGCTGAGCTGCTGTATCTGACTGTGTCATTAGAAGGCATGCTTGGTTTAGGAAACAGACCCTACCAGTCCATGTCATATCCAAGCTTCTAGATGCACCCCTGGATAGGGCTTCCTTTTTGGCCCAAGGCTGAGGCGGTGCTAAAAACATGGAAGATAAAGCAAAATCTACGCAAACTGTCAAGGACTATACACTGGTCCTTTCCCCCTTAATCAAAAAGCATCCAGAATTAACCCTGGAGTAAAAGGCCTCAAAGGCGGCAGCATTCACAAAGGCCTAGGCAGTGGTCCTTAGGAACCCCCAGGCTGGGGAATTCTAGGCCACAGGACCCTGGCAGAGAGCAGTAATTATCTTTCTTTACCCTACACCCCCCCCCCAAGAAAAGATATTAGGAAAACTATCCCTGTTCAAAGAAAACTGGTCTCTCATTCCTTCAGACAAGTGGGTTCTGAAAGTTATTTCAGACTGTTACAAGCTCATTTTCAAAGTGCCTGTAAGATGCTCATATTACCTGGATGTTCCACAAAATCAGACAGTAGAGGCCCTTTCTCAGATTAACAACCTATGCTCACAGCACTCTCTGGAACCAGTACCAGATCATCAGATAGGCAAAGGGTTCTTTTCCAGGCTGTTCCTGGTTCTCAAAGTAAGGCTATTGGCACCCTATTCTAAACCTGTCCACCCTCAATCAATCCCTGCTCTTCCAAAATTCAGAATGTTGACTCTTCAAAAACTTTCATTGATAGCCTCTCGGGCCTTAATGGCCACCTTAGATCTTGTAGAAGTTATCTTGGTTTCAGAGCAGGTACAAGTGCCTCAATTCTCCACTATCATTTGGTTTGTCTGCTGCTCCAAGGGTCTTACCGAAGTGCTTAGCTTTTGTGATCACCTTCTGCAGAACAAGAGGGATCCAAATTTACTCTTACCTAGACCACTGCCTCATTCAAGCCATAAGTTGGTCAAAGCTCCCCGAGGAACTGGCCTTCACTCTGAACCTTCTTACGTCCTTGGGATTCACCATAAATCTTCAAAAATCCAACACAGACCCATCCATCCTGAGGACTCTTTTGGGGTTCCTACCTTCAAAAGGCCTTCCTCCCTCCAGAAAAGGTCTCCTTGGCTCAGTACTTCTAAATCACTATGCAGGCACGATGCTTCTCAGCCAGAGAATTCCTCAAAGCATTAGGCTACATGGCATCTTGTATCCTTGTGATCCCTCTGACCAGGCTACACATGAGGAAGCTCCAGTAGTAACTGAAGAATCTGTGGTGTCAGCACTCAGTCCCTGGAAACAGAAATTCAGCTGATCCCTTGCCTCAAGGAGGAATTTGCATGGTGAACACAAGCATGTGCCCAGAACCTGGGTCTTCCTTTCAGATTCATCCCTCGGGACCAAACCTTACCCACCGATGCTTCAGAGACAGGCTGGGAGGCTCATTTCCACCGCCTTCAATCCCAGAACAGATGGGAGGATCAGTTCAGAGCAAGCACATAAACTGGAAAGAACTGATGGCACAACAAAAAGGCCTAGTGGCTTTCAAAGATCAGTGGAAACCAGGGGTCCTGCTTGTCAAAACAAGACACCACCACAGTTATGTCAAACATAAACAAGGGGGTACGCGCTGTTACCCTCTTGGTCGACTAGTGATGCAGGTCTGGGAGACAGCTGTCTGGGGGTTGGACCTAATGGCACAGTACCTCTCAGGAACTCAAAACACTGTAGCAGATCATCTCAGCAGGAATTTGATGTATCCCCCCCCCTCCCAGTAGCCATCTGCATCAGGAAACATTTCTCAACATAGTCCAGAAATGGGGATCTCCAGAGACGGACTTCCTTACCACCAAATTAAATGCTCAACTGAAAAGTCTCTGTTCCAGGAGCAAACTACCCACATCCTGGAGGACAGATGCTTTCTCCTTCCTCTGGAGCCAATTGTTCCTTTCTCTTTCCTCCCCTGCCTCTTTTTCCAGGGTTCTTTCTGAAAAAATCAGGGAGGAAGGCCCTAGGTCACCCTGATAGCCTCAGACAAGTCTAGGCAGCACTGGTATCCTCTGCTACTAAGTTTAACTGACCAAAATCTGTGGCAGTTAACTCCGAAGAGTGGACCTTCTGACTTGGGACAGTGGGAGGTTTGTGCATACTAATCTACAGACTCTCAAACTCGCAGCCTGGATAATTCCCCAAAGTACTACTCTGAGCATACCCTAAGCCGACCAGTTCAAAACATTCTCAAGCTAGAAGACCTCCAAATGGAAGTCGCACTCAGGCAAGTGGAAAAGATTCTCCATTTGGTGTCAGCAGCAAGACCTCAGGCCTAACTCAGGCAATATCTCAGCCATTTTTTTATTACCTGGCTACTCTGGTGGACAGAGGCCTGTCCTTTTCTTCCATAAAAATTCACGCCTCTACTATTTCAGCCCACATACTTACTCTTCTGTCTTTTCCTACTGCGCAGTGAAACAGTTCCTTAAGGGAGTAGTTCACATCAAACTTCCCAGGAGACAACCCACACTTCCATTGAACTTCAGTTTTGTGCTAGAAAAATTGATTGTAACCCCCCACACACGCACAAATGCACACACACCTTTAAACTGGCAATGTCTTGTGATTTAAAATTCTTAACCTGGAAGACTGCCTTTTTAATTTCTATCACCTCAGCTAGGAGGGTCTCTGACTGCAAGCTGTCATGGCAATGGATCCATTTCTCCTATTCCACCCAGACAGACTGCCTCAGGGCCAGTCCATCCTTTATGCCCAAGGTGGTAATGGACACATCCTTAAATCAAGCCATACACTTGTCCACTATATTCCTTAGTCCTCAGAATTGGAGGGAGGATCCTTCACTTCTTGGATGTGCACAGACCACTCTGCTACTGTTTTGACAGAACTAAATCTTTCAGAAAATCTGTGTCTCCTTTGCCATTGGCTCTGAAGGGAAACCTGTCTTCAGACAGACCATCTTTTCTTACTTTATAGGTCCATAGGTGTTTACTAGGCTAACGACCACAAGGGCCTCTGTAATCCTAGCCACGCATCCCAAATCTCTGAGTTCTGATACCCTTGATAGCGTAACCATGGGCCTGGGAGGTGTACCATTTACAGGTTACCTGTTTGCATCAGAGGCATAGGTGCCATACCAGGGATGAATTTTCCTTTTCCCATCCAGTTGTCCAAGTTGCACTTGAATTGGATTAGGGAGGAACTCTGCTTCACATGGATGGGGAGCCTGTTCCATAGTGGGGGTAGCCTCTGGGATACTTGCCTATCTCTCCAGCAGGTCCTGTTTATATCACAGGCAAGGTTTAAGTCTTTAGATTGGGTAATTCTGGTACTTTTTTTTTTTTTTTTTTGTGGATTTGCAGGAAAATGCATCAGAGTGGGGTCTGACAATGCTCTGTATGCCAGGCATAGATCTCCTCTCAAAAGCCTGTAGGAGACTGACTACAGGGATAAGGGCCTTGAGGTGGTCTGCATAGGACATTACTTATGCCCTGTATTCTTTTACTGAGGAACCTCTGTGGACGTTCCAGTTTAGATATACCTGGTTAGGTACATACCAAAGGGGACATTGTACTCAATGATATCCCTGATGAATGCTAAATACAGTGGAACAGTGACTTCCTTGGACTTTGATGCCATACCTTTGTTGTGCAGCATAGAATGATTTCCTCTCCACTGTAGACATGTGATGATCAAAGCCTCGATTACTATCTGTGTGTTTTATTTCCTTTTGTTACCATCATGGTAAAAAGCCTCCTGAAAACTGTAAGGGCTCACTCTATTAGAGCCACTTCTACCTCTGCTGCCTTCATGAAAGGAGTACCTACCAAAGACATTTTGGAAACTGCTACCTGGTCATCTGTGCATACTTTTACTAAACACTACCACTTTATTAGCCTTTTCCAAGCCTAGAACAGGATTTGCCACTGCCATCTTGCAGGGCATTCTGTCTTCTCCTTAATCTACCTTCTACCCTCATGTCAGCATTGGGACTCATCCCACAAGTCAGGACTACAGCAGTGAAACATGAATAACATAATACAGTTGTGTACACTTACCATAAATGTAGACGTTGGTGTATTCACTGTTGTAGTTTTCTTTCCCTCCCTCCTTTCGCCTGCAATAGTAGTCTGCTTCTATTTTCTTCACTAACTAGAGGAACCGCTTGCTGCAGGCCCCATTTTCTACCTTTGACTCTTGCTTATGGTACATGCTGGGGGCTCCGGGTCTGTATTACAAAGACGAACGTTTACTTATCTGAATGCTGAAATGTCAACACATATGCACCGAACAACCTAACCTGCGAAATTCAAAAAGTTGAAATGTCATACTTGTCCCACCCTACCTCCCGCTACATACTACCAACACAAACTAAATAAACCACATACATACACTAACCAAAACCCTATTTCTAACCCTACACTAAATCTTACATACACCACCATGTATGCACTTAACCTGGACCCTAGCCCTTAGGTCCGTAACTATCGCACACTTAACTTACGGAGCTATACCGCAGAAGGGCCAGCCATGACGATTTGACTTTACAGCTTTCGCACTTCTGGACGATAGATGTTTTTGCAGTTCAGTGAAGACGGGTCGACGTTTAGGCGTTTGGGTAAGTAAATGTTCGGGTAAGTAAATGTTTGTCTTCATGACATAGACCCGAGGGCTCCTACCTTCTAATGGGCAAGAAGAAACTGATGTCGTGGCTTCAGCTGTCTACCTTTATATCCAAGTTTACTGACGTCAGTGTAATGCATCTGACAGCCTTAGGAGGAGGGAGATTTTTACTCTGGTATTCGGCAAGCCAAGGGCTCCCACAGCATTAGATCCCGTAAGTCAGGACTGCAACAGTGAATACACCCGAACATCTACATTTGTGTTAAGTGTACACAACTGTACTTTCTTTAGGGTGATTCTTCTGCTGATTTCTTGTGTATAAATGACATTGGCCACTCTTACACAATGCCATTTAATCTTCAGATGCTACCTACTCCTTCCCCTTTTCTTTTTACTGGAAAATTATTCTTTAAATAGGATATATCATGTTCGTGTCTTGGTGGCATAGGATGACTGTGACCCTGGTTTACAACCTAGTCAGTTGTAGTTTTGTTAGCAGCCAAGGAACTGTCTGGAGTGAGAGAGGATTATTGAAGTGCTTATTTCTCTCTTTGGGCCAGTGAGGATTGAAGTGCTTTTGTCTGGTATATGGACTTTATATGGAGTCCTTAGAAAACAAGGATCAACAGAATTGCTTTTCCTTCAACAGGGCAGCAGTGTTAAGGGGCATCTTTTGTAACAGAAAAAAACATGCCCTCCCATATGCTCATTGTGTTTCAACTCCATGGTTTGTAGCTGACAGAGGGGGAAATAGAACCAAAAAAATCTAGCCCCCAGCGAGGATGATGGTACAACTGCTCACCTGTAAGAGGACTGAAGTGATCCATAGGGCTCTTGACTGCAAGGATACAGACATTCCAGATGGGCAGAAGGGAGGTTTGGTATTCATGGAGATAACATACAAAAAGCCTTACATTAACAAGATCTGATGTCAAATTTCATTCCGTCTTCAACCGATGGGTTTGGATCCGATCCCGCGGAACTGTCTCCGCCATTACAATAGGTTATAGTAACCAAAAAACTCTCGAGCTTCTCCCTTACCCATAATGCTCCCTTCCTTAGTACCTCAGATCTTGTTTGCTGCTGTTCGTGTTAGACGTGGTGGGTAGTTGCCCTCGAGCAGATTAGTCCATTCCATTGAATTTGAAATCTCCTCTTCTCTCTTAAACACTTTTACATTTTCTGGGTTTATCTTGACACTAGCTTATATACCTTATCTAGCAACTGATTTCATTTTAGTTTCGAAGTTCCCAGATCCGAATAGCCCAGCACTGTCTGCTTCAGATCCGAAAAGGACTCTGTCATCAGATCCATCATTTGCTCTGAGTTATTAGGGTCACTCAGAGCCAGAGACATCTTGGAGCTTTAGCTGCCTAGTCTGCTCCGAAGTGTTGGGATTGACTCCAAAATTTTCTGAGCTGTCCCTATACTTAGGGGTTTAGACTCAAGTTAGCTCTGCTCCAGCAGTGGCCTCTGGAGGACTTTCCTCAGAACAGGGAGGGACTAGGATCCCAGAGGCTTGCTGTCTCAGATCTGGACTTTTGTGCATTTGAGGTTTTGGAAAGAGATGCATCTGCTTCAGCAGCTCAGACAGCAGTCTCAACCTTTTTCTCCACAGGGACATCGAGAAATGAAAACCCCAGGCTTCCCAGCAGGTTATTCCCATTTCTTCTGACACCTTCACAGAGCATCCCACCTCGGAGATCCCTAAGAAGTTGTTCAAAAGGAAGCACTTGGAATCCCCAGAAGAATCCGTCACTGAAGAGAGACTTCACTGAGACTGAAAGGTCCCCAAGGTCACCTACTGAGGTCTCCTTTGGAGACAACCTGGAAATTTTAAAACAGAGGTGGTTGGAAGTCCACCAGTTTTCATCTGAGGGAGTCTGTGTACCTGGAGGGTTTTGGCACCCACTTGTCAACCTCCTGGGTGACTATGCCTGCCGACTATTTCATTGAGCTGATCTTTCGGTCTGCATGGAAGAACCCTGACACCATTAAGCTGATTCCCCAGAGACCAGGCAAAATTATTAGCACTCCTGAGGGCAAACAGTTTTGGACAAAAGGTGTGCCTGTGAATGCTATGGTCATGGCAGCAGTGGCTACAAAGAAGGAAAAGTTCCTCTATCCATCCCCCAAACAAGGAGTCTTAGGCAGTGGATATGTTCAGGAAGCGTGTCTATGCCTCAGCGACCTTCTCCTTATGGTCACTGAACTGTCAACACTTCACTAGATTATAGAGGGATCTGATTGAAAAGCTTTCAGATACCCTCTCAGGATGCATATCTGAAGAAGTACGAGCTTCAGTCACCTCCCAGTTGACTACTCTCCATTCTATTTCCAACTTTTCCATGAAGCTTATTTCACATGTAGCCGAAGGAATGAATGGAGTATCTATTTCAGACATTGGTATTAGGAGGCATGCCTGGATGTGCTTGTGTGAGTTTGTGGATACTTTCAAGTCTGCGGTCATCTATACTCCATTTGACAGCATGTACTTAATCAGCTCTAAAGTAAAAGACAGATTGTCCATGTCTGAGAAAGATAGGAAGACCCTATCTCCAGCAGGCATACGTCTCTCCACTCCACAAAGATCCTTCTCCAGCGTCAGCAAAGGAGTGGGAAAATGTGGTTCATAAAATACCAGGCGGCTTTTCAAGATGCACATGGAAGTAGTTTCCCCAGGGGGAGAGGGGAAACTCCAATGGTAGACCCTGCCCTCGCAGCACAGGAGGCCCACAGAACCAAGGGTCCTGAGATTTTCTTTGGCACAGCCTTCCAGTGCATCTGAATGGATGCCCGATTGTATCATGGATCAATTGTCCCTGCCCCGGAGAACCTGGCTGGAAATAACTTCAGACACATGGGTGCAGAGTATCATTTCGAGAGGTTATAGCATACCATTTTCCCATCCTCCTCCCTGATGCAGAAAAATCCCCAATGTTCCACTCTGTCAGAGGGAACAAGCAGCTATTCAGGTAAAAAAAAAGCTGCTAGAAAAAGTCATCCAAGAGGTCCCACCAGATCAGAGAGGATCCGGAACTTGTGCAAGATTGTTTTTGTATCAAAGAAAACGGGACTGAAGACCAATCTTGGATCTCTGCAACTTGAACAAATCTGTTCAAAACAAGTTCCAGAAGGTCACAGTTCAAGCCATTCTTTCATTTCTGGAAAAGGACGACTGGATGTGCTCGGTAGACCTTCAGGATGTGTATCACCACATACAAATGAACAAATGATCCAGAAGGTACTTAAGCTTCTGGTTGGGAGCCAGTCATCAGTTGAGAGTTCTACCCTTTGGTCTCACCACAGCCCCCACAGTGTTTACCAAGTGCATGGCAGTAGTGGCAGCTCACTTGACACTGCATGGATTCTGGGTGCTTCTGTATCTAGACAACTGTCGCATTTACTCTTCAACCAAGCATCTGCTTTTGAAGGCAAGAGACTACGTTCTCCAGACATGCTCGCATCTGGGTATAACTGGAAAACTATGAGAAATCTTATCTAGAACCTGCTCAGAGTTTAAACTTTATAGGAGCAGTTCTTAACACAAAAGCAATGGCCTCACTCCGCCCTGCAAGAGTGAAAACAATCAGTTTGCAATAAAAATAATCTGCAGTAACAAAGTCCCCGCTCGACTGATTCTGCAGACTTTAGTATCAATGGTGGCAGCAGCAGCAATAACTTTAGTCCTGCTAGCCAGGTATGAGAATTTTGAAAAGCCTGTTATCAGCATGGTGGTCTATCCTTCTACAACCAGTGTTGACTAAAAGATCACCAATATTTGCAAAAAAAATCAGAAATGGTGGATTCAGTCAGGTCAGTTACTACAAAGATGCCTGTTTGTTCTTCCCCAGCCCAAGGCCACAGTGACCACGGATGATTTTGAGCTAGGGTGAGGGGGCATTTCCTGGGCAAAACGGTCCAAGGCACTCAGTCTCCCACAGAGGCCAACTTGCATATCAGTGTACTAGAGATGAGAGGAGTGCTGTTAGCATTGCAGGCTTTCCAAGATGCCCTTCACTTAGGAACAATTGCAGTTCAATCAGACATATCAGTCTGGTATATCAACAAACAAGGAGGAAACATATCCTACGCCTTATGTTGAGAAGCTCTGAATGTGGCAGTGGGAAATCCCTTACAACTGCTTTCTCATTGCAATTTATATTCTGGCGAAGTCCAGTGTGATAGCACACAAGCTGAGCAGGTACGTTCTTCTACCCCACGAATGGTCCCTCAAGCAGAATGTGTTGGAAAGGATATTCTGTCGATGGCGTCAACCTTGTTGCAATCATTTCACCTCTCCCCTAAACAAGTGTTGCAACTGCTTCACCCTGATCCCCCCTCGCCCAAGTGGAGAGTGACAGAGGGATGCTTTTCTTCATGATCGGCCCTTGGTCTACTTTATTCCTTTCCTCAGACTCCATTAATCCCAAAATTTCTGCATAAAGTGGCCAGGTCGAAGGGCAAACTAATCCTCATTGCACCGTATTGACCTCAATCGATTTGGTTCCCCTTTCTCTGGCCTCATTTGCTTCACCAACTGTGAATTCTGGATCCAAGTCCAGATCTCCTGTCTCACCCATTGGGCATAATTCACCCAGGCATAGCCAGTCTCAGTCTGACAAGCCTGGCTTCTCCAATTCCATTAATAACCAAACAACCTACAGTGGATATAAAAAGTGTACACACACCTGTTAAAATGGCAGGTTTTTGTGATGTAAAAAATGAGACCGCAATAAATAATTTCAAAACTTTTCCCACCTTTAATGTGACCTATAACTTGTACAATTCAGTTGAAAAACACATCTGTTAGGGGAAAAAATATTAAAAGATAACCTACAATAAGCTGGTTGAATAAGTGTGCACACCCTTATACTAATACTTTGTTAAAGCACCTTTTGATTTAATTACAGCATTCAGTCTTCTTGGGTACACACCTGTCATCCATTAGACAGACTGATTAACCCCAGATAAAGTTCAGCTGTCCTAGTAGGATTTTCCTGACATTCAGTTGCCTGCTACAGCAAAAGCTATGGTTAGCAGAAAGCTTACAAAGCAACAAAGGGATCTCATTGCTGAAAGTTATCAGTCAGGAGAAAGATGCAAAAAAATTTCCACAGCATTGGATATACCATGGAACACGGTGAAGACGGTCATCAAAAAGTGGAGAAAATAGGGGACAATAGTGACGTTGCAAAGAACTGGACGTCCCTCCAAAATTGATGAAAAGACCAGATAAAAACTGCTCAGGGATGCTACCAAGAGACCTACAGCAACACTGAAAGAGCTGCAGGAAGTTCTGACAAGTACTGGTTGTGTACTACATGTGACAATTGCTCATATTTTCCAGGTGTCTGGACTATGGGGTAGGGTTGCAAGATAGAAGCCTTTTCTTAAACAGAAAAACATCCAGGCCTGGCTAAAATTTGCAAAACAATACATAGTCTTCCAAAAGCATGTGGGAAAATGTGTTATGGTCTGATGAGACCAAGGTTTAACTTTCTGGCCACAATTCCAAAAGGTACGTTTGGCGCATAAACACTTCTCATCACCAAAAGAACACCATCCCCATGATGAAGCTTGATAGTGGCAGTATCATGATTTGGGGTTGCTTTTCTTCAGCTGGCTTTAGTCAAGGTGGAGGGAATTATGAACAGTTCCAAATACCAGTAAAACCTTCAGGCATCTGCTAGAATGCTGAAGATGGAGGAGTTTCACCTCTCATCATGGCAGTGACCCCAAGCATGCATCCAAATCAACAAAAGAATGGCTTCACCAGAAGTAAATTAAAGTTTTGGAATGGCCCATCCTGAGCCCAGACCTAAATCCAGTACAAAATCTGTGGGGTGACATGAAGAGGACTGTGCTCAAGAGATGCCCTCGCAGTCTGACAGATTTGGAGCGCTTTTGCAAGGAAGAGTGGGCAAATATTGCCAAGTCAAGATGTGCCATGCTGATACTCCTACCCAAGAAGACAATGTTGTAATTAAATCAAAAGGTGCTTTAATAAAGTATTTGTTTAACTGTGTGCACAGTTATGCGACCATGTTATTGTGAGTTATTTTTATTTTTTTTTCCCCTGACAGATTTGTTTTTCAATTGAATTGTACAGAATATATGTGGGAAAATTATATCGCAAAAACCTGGCATTTTAACAGGGGTGTGTATACATTTTATATCCACTATATGCTCTCATCTCCAGTTTTCTCATAAACCATCTTCAAGCTATATTCCATTAAATGGAAAAGATTCATTCATTGGGCATTGCAAAATAATATTGAGCCCTTCTCTGCTCCAATTCATGATGTACTTGATCTTTTAGCCCAGCTTTTCAATGAAGGGTTGTCATCTTCGACTATCAACGTCCAGTTGGCAGCAATATCCAATTTTCACATTGCTTACAAGATTCCTCAGTTGCTTCACATAAAATTGCAGAGCATTACTGAAAGGAACTCTTCTTTTGAAGGTCCCTTTTAAAGACCCTACTCTTGCTTGGGACATAAATTCAGTACTGCAGGCCATTATACGCTCCCTTTTTGAACTAGCAGCTAAGTGAAATCTCAAGTTCCTTTCTTGGAAGACTATTTTCTTGGTAGCTATAACTTCTGCAAGTAGAATTTCAGAAATTCGAGCCTCATCTTGTAAATCACTGTGATGCCCCTGCATTGACCCAATATTCAAGGAGCCTCAATCCTCACCACTGGCACCAGTGAGGGATGTACACAATGGGAGGATAAGTACACACACAGTAAAGTGCAATTTACCTTAAGTGCACACAGAGATCAGTCAGTCAGGGCTGGTTTCTCACTATCTCCAGATCCCCAATAAGACTCCCCATTGGCACAGCTGTAGGGTTAAGATCTCATCTGAGGGGTCAAGTCAAGACCTCCAGCACCCTCTCAGTGCAATCAGTGCTTCGTGTCCCTGTCCAAGTAGCTGATGCACATTTTGAGATTTGATTTATGTACACACACACACACACACACACACACACACACACACACACCTGGGGGAAGGCTGGCACAGGTTTACTAACTATGCCCCTTTCTGCCCAGACTGTAAGGTAGTTATCACTGCTACCCAACCCCTACTTAGCTATTTAAGGTCCTTACAAAGGGTGACCAATCCTACTGTGTAGTGTTACTATTATCCAAATGGTAAGTGTGACCAACACTAAGGCTGTTTAGGAGTAGCATGTACAGTGTCACCAAATACATATGCAAGTACTCTGAGCTTAAATATGTCTCACAAATAGCTACAAATATAGGTTTAAGTATATTTAATAACTAAAAGAAAAACAATGCTCCAACACAGTAACTACAGAGTTTAGAATCACAGAAAATATTTTAAAATAACATTGCAGGACTGTCTCAAATACAAAAAAGCATCTAAACTAATCTTTACAGTATTCCTATCTATATCTGAAATAAATTACTGGTTGCTTACTATCAGCAAGGCAAGTGCTGATGTGCGTTTACATGTCAAAGACAAAATGCACAGTCTACCTCTGAAACTGTTATTAAATTACTTTCAAACATTACTGCTGGGTCAGCTTGAATGACCTCACTTTTATCACATACCTTCAGTTCCCAGGCTAACAGATGCCAACAGAATCTTATCTCTGTGTGAGAAGTACATATCTTTCAGAGGGTCTATATTACAACAGCGAAGAGGTGTTTAATCGAACACCTCTTCGCCGATGCAGAATGAACGCACTAAAGCACGAATGCTCAGAATACCGATTTCTTTCCCTGGGAAAGTCATTGGTAGTACTAACAGACACACACACTTTCAAACATTACAATGTGGGGGACTCAGCCCCCCATGCCCCCCAATGTGGAGGGGGGCTGTGCCCCCCCCAACTAAATATACCAACTCCGAAATCGCACTACAGTGGGGAAAGGGGCAAACACACAGGGTAAGCCAAGTGATTTCTTTCCCAGGGAAAGGAATCGCTGTTCTGAGCATTCGAGCTTTAGTGCGTTCGTTCTGTGTCGGCGAAGAGGCGTTCGATTAAACACCTCTTTGCTATTGGTAATACAGGCCCCTATCAGATGTGCAGCTGCTAGGAAGCAATAAAACACTTTACATTTTAAACCTAGTAATTAAAATTACTTTTAAAGCAATAGAAAAGGGTCTAGCTGTAGACATTATCTGTTTGCTGCATTGAAACTGCAAGAACATGATCATAAAACACTTTGATTCCAACTTGTTTTCTTTAAGTTTTGCAAGTTAACTCTGTAGGTTCCAGCTTCTACTGTTAAAACATAGGTTTGCACAGGTATATAGTTTATATACATTTCTGTTCTTTTCCAGTAGGGTACACACTGGTTACATTCTTGAAGCTCAGTACATAACATACAGCTCTCTTACATTTGAAAGACAAGCATATAAATCATAATAATATTCTCAAATGACGTGGTTATTTACAGAATTCCAGATGGCTGTGCTAGCAGTGTCACAACCACCATATTTGATTTTTCACAAAGATATGGTATCTGTATTCATCTTTTTTACCAAAAGTGGATTCAGAGTATTTTTTCCAAACATTGAGAACAAAGGTGAATAGATACATTTATTAGATGTTCACAGACAATTGCATTTTTACCTCCATCAAATCAAAAGTTTCTGGAAATCTGTTCAGTTACTTGTTTCCTTCTCAGATGATAAATTTGGGTAAGCCAGTCACCAAAGTAACCTTGTCCAGATGGCTTACTAATTGTATTACTTTAATTTATGATTGCTTGGGCATGACCTTGCCAAAATGGTTGCAAGCCCATTCTACTGTAGCAGTGGCAACTTCAGCTTGTATTTCAGACTAGAGCCTCTATGGATGACATTTGTGCAGCAGCAACTTGGGTTACTCCTCATACCTTTGTTACTCAATGCAAATTAGATCGGGTCTCCAGGGCTGGAGCAGCATTCGGTTCAGTGGTGCTGAAGAACATCCTTCCTTGAGTCCAACCTGGATCTGAGGTAGCTGGGGACTCTGTCCCATATGTTGAGGATTGAATGAAAATTGACAGCATCAGGTAAAGAAGTTATGTACTGACCCTAGTGTTCCATCTGTGGTGTTCATTTTCATTCTTACACAATTCCACACCCACCAACCCCCTACCTTTGAATTCCTAGATGAGGGAGTAGTCTTAGGTGGGCGCTTACCTTGTATTGATCTCCAGATATAGTCTCTCTGGATACTTAAATATAAGTTGAGGAAGAAAGAAAATGGACACCACAGAACATTATGGTGAGTACATAACTTCTTTTTTCCAGCAGTTGGAGTTCAAGATTGTTCTTTGGTCAGATTTTGAAAGGAAACTAGGAGAAGCAAAGAGAAGATGGCTATTGCCCTCTTCTGCGTAGCAGATGTTCCTCTGAGAGGATTCCATGGTAGTCATACCACTCAACTGTACTGAATTCCTCTGTTTTTAACCTGTTTTGAGGGCAAAATAATGGCGTGCTATGAATTTGAGTGGCCCCTTTAAGTCATGATTTTTTCCATGTTGGACTTTGAGACGAGGGCGGGACTGAGATGGAGAAGCTTCTGACATGTACATGTACCTGACATATTTGAGAAATTGGAACATCAGGGGGAAAAAAAGAATTTTATACACCAAAACATCCCCCTTCATCCATAAATTCTGTATTTAAAGACCCTCCTTTAGGATGCAAGGATGTTGGAGTCACGTGATAAGACTTTTTTTTTATTGGACATTGGAAGACGCAGTGTCTAAGAGTTAAAACATGAAATCCCTGAAGCTTGACGCACTGATTTGAGTACAGCAGATTATTTTTTTTAACACATCCCTGAGTTATTTTAAGGCCAGACATTTTTTGAGAACAGTTTGGTGAAAAGGTGGAATGTGCCTGGAGTAAGTATTTCAGGCAGGATATCTCAAGGCTGCAAACTTACTTTCTGGTATGGACAAAGAATTTCTCTTTGAATTAAGTATTCATCAGGGAAAACATGTGTAGCTGTTCATATTTAATTTTTTATGCTCATATTTATTATTGAAGACCAGTTACATGATTTACTGTAATGTGGCTGGCAGTGGGATGTAAAGGGCATAGATGCTTATAGTGAAGAAGGTTAGCAGCATCTGATATTACATTCCTTCTTAAAACGGTTAAATTCTGCTTGTGTATCGCTGTATTTCTTGGAGCTAATGTAGTAAGGAGGAGGGGAGACTAGAGAAGACAGCTGTTAGGTATGTCTAATAGGAGTTTTGCATGTGTAGACCCTGCTTTTTATTGACAGCATTTAAGTAAAATTTGATGTAATCTGGAAATGTACGTTTATGGAAAAAAGATACTGTGCTTGTGTGTGTGTATGTGTGTGTATATGTGTGTGTGTGTGTGTGTGTGTATATATATATATATATATATATATATATATATATATAATAAATATGTATATATATAAATATATATATATATAATAAATATGTATATATATATATATATAAATGTGTATATATATAATATGTATATATATAAATATATATATATACACACACACACACATAAATATAATTTTATTTATTTTACATTTAACTGGGATGGTCTGACTGGACGAGGTCCATTTACAGTGGAAGCCCGGGGGGGGGGAAGCTTCTTAATACAACAGACAATGATCATAATACATATTGTAAAGTAAAAACTTTGTCATTGAGCAGTTTTTTGTGCATAATGGAACAGTACGCAAATAAAGATCATATCAGCAATATATACAAGTGAACATTAAGTTAGTCATCTAAATATACAGACTGAGATCACAACAACATTTCCAAATGTTAAGGGATACCATTTGTTACTTCCATGTTTACCAAGGGTCTGATAATTGGAGAGAAGAGAGAAAAATGGTAGAATACACTAGGATTAAGTAACACGTGGACATAGTCAAGAGCTAATAAGATGAGCCTTAAGGGAGTTTTGAATTGTTTGGTATTAGGTGCAGAAGTCACTGACGGACGGAGATTTTTCTCACAGTATAGCAAAAAGTTGGAATATAGAGGTTTACCTGCTGTGTTGTTGGCTGTGGAGAGGACTGATTTGTTGGCAGAGCAGAGTGGTCGATTTGGAATGTAGTTAGTCAGTAGTTGCCTAAGGGCTGGAGTTTTTTCAAGATATTTTAGGTTGTTATAAGCTATGACTAGGTGATGGGTTAATATCTGTGGGAGTTCAAGCTGCTAAAGTTGTCTGAGGTATACAATGGTGTGTTCTAAAGAGGGATTGTTTTTGCAAACTTGGCGATTTTGTTTTAACACAACTCAAGGTTCTTCAGGTCAGTTTCTTACATAGGTGAGAATAGGTGCTGCATACATGAGTGTGGAAAGGTGTGTTTGATTGAGCTAGGGTGACCCGAGCTTGATCTGATAGAAAGTCTCTGTCTGTATAGGGACCCCATTTTTTGTGTACATTTTTAATAGTTTGAGTGATATGGATGTCAAAGTGTAGGTTATCTATTTTGACACCAAGCAGCTTGGTGTGGAGAGAGGGTGAAATTACAGTTCCATTATTGGAGGAGATGGAGGAGAGTGGAGTGTTATTTTATTTGTTTGGGGTAAACAGGAGTAGTTTCGTTTTGTTGGGATTTAAGATAAGTTGAATATCTGTGATACACCTTTCTAATGAGCTAAAAGATTCCTAGGCGAGATTCTGTAGGGGGGTGAGATTTGGGGCGGAGCAGATCAGGGTGAAATTGTCTGCATACTGTGAGTGAAGCCTGTAGGGTAGAGGTATGTAGATTATTGGTAAATATAGAAAAGAGGAGTGGACCTGAGTATGGAACCTTGAGGTACACCAGTGGTAGTTGGGAGTAAAGATGATACAACACCTTGCCACTGGACAGCTTGTTGTCGGTCTGATGGTTTTTAAACTATGCAAAAGTGTTGGGGCAAAGGATAGAGAGGTAAGAGCATCTATTAGAATGGAGTGGGAAACCATGTCCAATGCTTTGTAGAGGACCAGGAATATAGCAGATAAAAATCTGCTGTTATTTCTATGTTGGTTGAACAGGTTTGTGAAAGAGAAGGGCTGAAGTTGTGCTGTGTTGTGGGTGTGGAAACCTTGTGTAGAGGAGAAGAGATCGTTAGTCTAGGAAATGCATGACCTGAGTATGCATTTCTCAAGTATCTTTTGATAAAGGAGGCAGAATGGCTATGGGGCGATAAAGAAATCATAGGAATTCCCACCCTTATGAAGGGGAATAATGTAAGAGATTTTCCATAGTTGAGGGATGTGGGATTCCTGTACGGCACGGTCGATTAAGATCGAGACTGGGTAGGACAGTCGGCAGCCATTTTTAGGACCATCTGCTGCAAGAGTAGTGGGTTTAAGTTTTAAGAGGAATTTTTTTATTGTTAAGGTTGGGACAGGAGAGAATGTAAGGGAAGGTGAGTTAGGAGTTGTTGGTATGGATGAGTAGCTATTTTTAGAAACTTGAGTTGATAGTGATTTAATGGATTCAATAAAGTGATTAAATTGTGAGGCTGTATCGCTATCTGTTTTTGTAGAGGTGGAGGTGGGAGCTGGTGTGCAAGTTTTACCAGGTTTTTAGTAGGGAATTTATTGCATGCCAGAACTTTTGGAGGTTATTGCAGTGTTTATTTTGTATATTTAGAAAGTAGTTCTGTTTATCAAGCTTTGTTTTTTGACCGGATTCCTAAGGTGGTGTTAGTTTTGTTTGGCTAGACTAGTGGTATCTTTTTTCCAGGTTTTCCATGCCATGTCTCTGTTTTTTACTAGAGCTCTAGTGAATTTAGTAAGCCAAGGAGCATAGTGTTGCTTAGCTCTAATTTTTCTTACTTGGACAACTGAATCAAGGATGTTAATAAGAGTACTATTACAATAGTCCACTGTTTGGTCTAGATCAAGGCTGTGTAGTGGTTCTCAGTTACATTTTTTTAATATAGTGTTGAGTTCTAGAGGGTTAACATTGCGATTCTTTCTGACTTGTCTATAGACTGTAGGTTTGGCTAAGTTAGTAAGTTTTTGTCGGAGGAAAGTAGGGAGATGGTCACCAAGTCCATCAGGTAGACTACCTACTTTGTAATTATTTTCAGGGTAATTTACTGATGTCCAATCTAGTATAGATTCCTTATGGGATTTTTTGTCTACTCTATTTGGTTCTTGAATGAGTTGAGAAAATCCGTATAGGTTGATGTGGTTAGTGGGGGTATATAGAGTTACAGGCTACCCAAGTCGGTGTTTAGGTCACCTAATAAAATAGTTTCCTGTGGGAGATTATCTTTTGACCATTGTAGAATCTCAGTTATTGGATTGTTATTACCTGGAGGGATATATGCACAGAGTATATTGATGCACTCTTTCTTACTTAGTAGGACAGAGTCTAGGATCTCAGCAGTATTAAATGTAGGTAGAGGAGTTAGTAGAGTTTGGAGAGATTGTATTTTTGTAGACAATTGCAACACCCCTTCCCTTCTTTCCTGTTGTCTAGCCGTAGGATATTATATCCTGGAGGGAGAATTTCTTCGTTCTGTGCTGGATTTTAGCCAGATGTACTTCGTGTTTCACTGTTGCAGGCATTACATTTGGGTAATCCTGCTGGCAGGTTTCCCTCAATCGGTCTGAATTCCAAAGTCTTGGGTCTTGTGGCTGCTGTTGCTCCTTCCTTGACGTCAGGTCATCAGGGGTATAAAAGAAGCAGCAGCCGACGCCATTTTCTTCAGTCTTTCTTGCTGCGCGATGCCCAAAGCAGAAGCAGTTCGCAAGTGCCGGTCAGCCGATTCCTGAGATTTTTGTGTTCAAGTTTCAGATCCGAAGTCTTCAGTAAAGCTAAGTACCCTGTTAGGGAAACTTTTTTCTTGCTCCTGACAGATTACAGAAAAAGTAAATTGTATTTCTTGTGGAAAGCAAATACCTCATAAGGACTTTCATTCTTACTGTATTCCTTGCCTAGGCCCTGATCACGTTTCTGGTTGTCTGTTTTGTGCTAGATTTAACCAACGCACTATTAAGCGTCTATGATTTTGCTTTAAATTGTTTTGGATGCTGCTTTAATTATCCAGAAATGTCGTCTGTTAGCTATCTGAGTTCACAAAAAACGCAAAGAAAAGGAGAGAGACAACTGAGGCCCAAAACAGATGAAGCTTCTCCTAAGCCAGTCTGTTCTCAGTGAGGTGCTATTGCAGCCCCTGACACCCGCTACTTTAGAGTCGAAAGCTGCTACCGACTCCCACGTGGAGTCGGCCATGCCGCTGGAAACTCATGGAATTGGAGCCTCGGATACTAATCCTTCAGATGGGTCTGGAGCCGCTGAGCAGGCACCGGTTTCTGAGAGTGTATTCAGACCTAAACATCTTTACATTAAACCGACTTCAGCTTCAAAGGAAAAGACTAAAGCAAAGAAACAAACTCAACAGCCACATGGACAGGCCTTTATGCCCAAAAAACATTTTCAAAATGGCCGAAGACTCGACTACCTTGATCAGGGGTTCCCATCCCCCTCCTGATAAGAGGCCTAGGCAAGAGACTGACTATGAATCTTCAGATCAGGTTTCTATTTCTTCTAATTCCTCTTCTGATCAGGAATATTCTCTTCCCCCCTATGAGGATTCTGATGGTGAAGAATCTATACCTTCAGCTTCTCCTCTAGAGGACTATTCTTTTGGGGAAACCTTGCATACCATGAGGGAGCATTTTCACTGGGAGAGCCAAGATTTTTCAGAATCTAAAGAGGCTGAGGGATTTCCTTTTACTACCTCAACACAGGCCACTAGCCATTCCACCTGTGTTAGACATTGTAGATGATTTGTTTTCGGAGTCTAGTCTTCTCCCTGACTCCTTACCCTCCAGCTCCTGTTAAGCCTGACAGATATTACAGGGTTCCTGACTCTCATAAATTCCTTTTTAAAAACTCTGCTGCAGACCCAAAATCTATTTCACAGGGTCCCAAAGGAGTTGAGGCTTCCACTGCAAAAAAAACTACCCCTTCTGACAGAGATTCTAGGACACTGGATATATGGGGAAAAAAGGTTTACACATCTACTACCTTAGCTATAAGGGCCTTAAACTGTCAGTTTCATATGCTCAAATATCCGCAACATGTCATGGCATTGCTTAAACAGAAAATGTTAAACACTGAATGTGCAGAAAACAAGGAAATGCAGGATTTATTGCATGCAGCTGAACAAGTTAGAAAGCATACTTTACAATGTGGTTTTGATTCTTTGGAGGCCTCCTGCAGGGCCACAGTTATGGGTTCTGTGATTAGGAGGCATGCTTGGTTAAAGGAACAAAATCTGCCTGATCATGTTAGTTAAATTATTAGATGCACCTTTACAGCATGATACTTTGGTGCCAAGGCAGAAGAGGTGTTAAAGAGAATGGAGGACAAAGCTAAATCTATGCAAACTGTCAAAGATTTTTTTTTCAAGTACAGCCACCTAGGTTTAGTAGACACTGGCCTACAAAGAATTGGTCCTTTCCTGTGTCAGACAGACCTCAAAAGGGGCAGATCCAGACGCCCTAGAGGCAGATCCCAGGCGCAAGGTTCATACAGGTCTAAGCAATGGGTTGCTTCTGTCTCCAAAGTTGGAGAAGACAAATCACAACCATAAAGGAAACAGTCCCAATGACTTCCCCTTGCCTGCACCAAGCACTTATCTCCTTGCAGCACCGTTAGGGGGAAAATTAGCACTTCTTTTTCTAAAAATTGGCACATTATAACCCAGGACAAGTGGGTTCTAAATATCGTGTCACAAGGCTACAAGTTCAATTTCCATACCCTGCCAAAGGCAAACGGCTGACCAGGTCTGCCAAAAAGCAATGGGCAGAGGCACAAAAACAAGTCTCATCCCTCATGGACATGGGGGCCATTCAACAAGTACCAGAGCAAGAGCAGGGACAAGGATTTTACTCAAGACTGTTCTTGGTACCCAGAAAGGACAAGGCCTGGAGACCAGTACTGGACCTATTTATTCTGAACACATTCATAGATATACCAAAATTCAAAATGTTGACTTTGCAGCAGCTTCTGCCCATGCTGGGCAAGAAAGCTTGGCTTGTGACTTTAGACCTAAGAGAGGCATACCTGCATGTCCCAATCAGACAATTATGCAGAAGATAACTCTGATTCAAGGCTGGTTCAATGCATTACCTATTCTCTGCACTGCCCTTTGGCTTATTTACTGCGCCCAGGGTCTTCAGAAAGTGCCTGGCACCAGTAATTACTTTCTGCAGACAGAGCAATACAAATATATCCTTACTTGGACGACTGTCTGATTCAAGCAGAGAACAAGGACATTCTTCTAGAGCATCTGGCATTTGTGAAAAGACTTCTAACACGCCTAGGGTACACAGTCAATGAAAATAAATCAAAACTAGTACCTTCTCAAGAGATGATTTTCCTGGGTGCAAGCTTAAATACAACTGCCCAGATGGCTTGTCTCATGCCAGACAAATAAAGGCAACCGAGTACCTGTTTCAAAATGTTGGCAACTAAGGCCCAGTAATCTGCAAGAAAATTTCTGAAGGCTTTGGGCTTCATGGCATCCTGCATCCTACTAATTCCATATGTAAAACTGCGTATGAGGAAACTTCAGTGGTACCTAAAAAGTGTTTGGACTCAACATTGCCACAGCCTGGAAACAATGATTACTCTCATTCCCTGCCTGCAACAGGAGTTTCAATGGTGGGCAAAGGCTTGTCACCAAAACAAGGGACAGCCATTCACATTACCCCCAGCCAGGCAGACACTAACAATGGATGCATCTGATTATGCCTGGGGCCCACATGGCAGGAAGATGCATTCAGGGCACATGGCCCTCAAACCAAATGCATCTACATATCAATCAAAAAGAGATGCTAGCTGTTCAAAATGCCTTGACAGCCTTCAAGAACCTACTTCATCCGGGACAACTACTGATAGACAACACCACGGTCATGTGGTATATAAACAAGCAGGGCGGCACACATTCTTACCCCCTTTGCAGACTAGCCATGGCTTTGTGGGACACAGCATTGACTTACCAAGTTCATCTGCAGGCACAATTCCTGCCAGGTAGGAAAAATTCTCTGGCAGATGAACTAAGCAGAAACCTCATGGATCCCCACGAGTGGCAGCTGGATCCACACGTCTTCAGCATAATAACAAGGAAATGGGGACACCCGGACATAGATCTATTTGCCTCCCCTCACAACTACCAACTAAAAAGATTCTGCACAAGGACTTATCACAGACAAGCATGGAAAGTAGACGCCCTATCTTTCAGCTGGAAAAAACTATCAGTATATACCTTTACCCACTGCCTCTCCTCCCCAACGTACTCCTAAAGGTCAGACAGGATAAGCCAAAGATGATGCTGATTGCCAAAGACTGGCCCTGCTAGTACTGGTATCCAATCCTATGAAACTTGTCTCAATGTCCAGCTTGGACCTTACCTCAAATACCTCTTCTACTGTCCCAGCAAAACAATCAGATCCTGCACAGCCAACTCAGGACTTTAAACCTGGCAGCATGGCGGATAATGTAGTCAAACAAAACGCACCTCTCAGTAAAGCTGTGATGGATGTCATTTTGGAAGCCAGAAGGCCTAGTACTAGAAAATCTTAAGCTGGAAAATGGAAGAGATTCTGTGCTTGGAACCAGGCACAAGGAACTGATACAGCTGTGCCAAATATTCCTCAGATTTTGCAATACTTAACTGACATGCTGGACAAAGGCCTATCTTTTTCATCTCTTAAAATTCATGCCTCTGCCATTTTGGCTCATTACAATACAGAGCCACCAGTCTTTTCTCATCCTTTATTAAAGCAGTACCTCAGAGGAGCCAAAAATTTAAGGCCTCCAAGGAGATAACCAATGACTGCATGGGACCTCAACTATGTCTTGGAAAAACTCACCCTGCCTCCTTTTGAGCCAACTGCTATTGCTGATATAAAGTTTTTATCTTGGAAAACAGCTCTGCTCCTAACTTCTGCAAGACGAGTTTCAGAGCTACAGGCACTCATGGCTGTGGAACCTTCTATCATTTTTATCCAGACAGGGTCTCTGAGGACAAACCCGACATTTATGCCTAAGGTGGTGTCCAGTGTAGCTCTTAACCAAACTATTCATCTGCCAACTTTTTATCCAAATCCACAGAACAAGGGAGAGAGAATTCTGCATTCTTTGGACGTACACAGACAGCTTAGATTCTACTTGGACAGAACCAGTTTTCAGGAAGTCAGCGCAATTACTAGTTACTTATGCTGCAGAATCACAAGGAAAGGCTGTCTCAAAGCAGGCTATTTCAAAGTGGATAATCTACTGCATTCGTTTCTGCTATTTACACCATGGCAAGCCAGTGCCTAAGGGCATTAGGCCACATTCAACCAGAGCTGCAGCCACTTCAGCAGCCTTTCTCAGGGGAATACCAACCAAGGACATTTTAGAGGCTGCTACTTGGAGTTCAGTGCACACCTTTACAAAACACTGTCTGCCACTCTACTCTAAATCCAGGGCAGGCTTTGCCACTGCAGTTCTGCAGGGCCTCATAGCCGCTCCTAATGCTGTTTAGCTTCAGCCTTCCAACCATAGCTTTGGGACTCTACTCAAATATAATGACTGCAACAGTGAAACACGAAGAACATAGTACAGTTGTGTACACTTACCATAAATGTAGATGTTCAAGTGTATTCACTGTTACAGTCCAGGTTACCCACCCGCCGTCCCTCTTTTTTTCTGTTGGGGCTCATCTTTCCTTCTCTGATTTATACAACCTGTGTGGTGTATTTGCTTGTAGATAAAGGTAAAGTTTATAATGTTGCAGGTATATTTATATATATAAATTTTGGCTACCCTTTTAAGGGGCAGCTGACATCTGGGGCAAGAAAAACTGAAGAAAATGGTGTCTGCTGCTTCTTTTATACCCCTGACGACCTGACGTCAGGGAAGGGGTGACAGCAGCCGACGCAGGACCCAAGACTTTAGAATTCAGGCCGACTGAGGGCAAACTGCCAGCAGGATTACACCCAAACTACCACCACCTCACGACCCAACACATGCAACACATAGACCACACAGTCAGAGTGTCAAACAGTCACAGCCCTTAAGGCCAAACAAAATGCCAGACACACTTGTCATTGGTGATTCCATAGTCAGGCACACTGACGTCCCGCTCACCAGACTGAGTAAGGAGAAGGTCACAGTAAGCTGCCTGTCGGGCGCTAGAATCCGCCACATAACGCAAGCACTCAGGTCTCTCAACAGCAGGTACAAGTACGACTCAGTCATTGTCCACGCTGGTGTCAACGACCTGAGACGTACCTCCTTGGACTACATGAAAAGGGACGTCGAGGAGCTCTCTGATTATGTAGCCCAGGCAGGTATGACCCTGACCTTGAGCAGTATCCTACCTTCACCTAGAATGATGCCACAATACAGTGATAAGATGATCAGCTTTAATAATTGGCTTAAATTCTGGTGTCATTCAAAGGGGATCCAATGTCTGTCTGCCTGGGATGACATGCTGGACAAGCCACGCTGCTTCGCAAGGGACGGCTTGCACCTGTCACCCTGGGCTTCGGATATTGGCAAAGGCTCTTGCCACCCCATAGTGCCTTTTTAGGCAAGGCTCAAATTCTAAACCTACCACCCTAGAACACCAAAAGGAAAAACTAAGGGTAATGCTGCTCAATGCCAGAAGTCTCAATCTCAAGATGCACGCACTCGAGGCCCTTCTCAATATGGAGAACATCGATGTCTGTGCTGTGACAGAAACCTGGTTCAAGGCTCCTGAGAGCACCCCAGCACTAACAGGTTTCACCTCATATCATACGTTCGGCCCCAAAATCCGGACAACACCAAGAAAGGAGGGGTGTCCATATTCATAAAGGACACCCACACCTCAAGGTTGGTGGCAACGCACAATGCATCGGAGACCATCCAGGTGCAATTAACCATAGGCAAGACTGCTCTGCAATTTGTAGCATGTTACAGGCCACCCTCTCAAACTCAGGAACCTCACATGGCCTTCCTGAAAACATTGGAGGGATAAATGTATCTCCAAACACCATCATACTAGGTGACTTCAACTACCCTAATATAGACTGGGAACACTACTCAAGCCCGAACACTCTAACCCAAAGATTCCTGGAGTTCATAAACTCAAATGCCATGGAACAACTAGTCACCATCCCCACAAGAGGTGAAAACATACTTGATCTCATCATCACGAACATGGGATCAAAATGTTCAACACCGAAGTATACCCCTCACTGGTGAGATCAGATCATAAACTAATCTCGCTGGAGGTCCTCATCCCGCCCCACCTGAAACAAAAAGACCACAGTGAAAAACTTCTCAAAAGCCGATTTCACACTTCTAAAAACTAGTGTGGTCTCCTTTAAGGCCCCTGAGCCAGTGGTAAACATTACTCAAACCGCTGAATCACTTACAAATGCCTTCTACCAGCACCTACAGGACTGCATGGATCAGGCAATCCCAAACAAAACTAAGACTCTCTGTACCAAAGGCAAGCGTCCAGTCTGGTGGACCCCAGCCATAAACAAGCTCTACAACAAAAGGAGGAAGCTACTACAAGATAGAGCAAAATCCTTGAAAGGTAAGACACCTTTGATCATTATAAGTAAAAACTAAGAGCTCTCATAAAATCATCCAAGGCAAATTTTGAGAGAAAAATCGCCAAGGACTCTAAAGACAATCATAAGGCCTTCTTTAGCTATGTTAGAAACCTAGGAGGAAACTCCCAGATATGCTCAGAATTAGTTCAAAATGATGTGAAAATTACTGAACCTACACACATTGCTAACATACTGGCTGACAGGTTCAGTGCAAACTTCTCCCCTCCCCAAAAGGAGAGATATCTATTCCAGAGGATTGTAGCCCCCAAACATCTCCAACGCCCAGGTGAGAACTGCCCTCACTAAGGCAAAAACACAGCATCCATGGGACGGATGGTGTCCCGGCTGTGTGCTTCATGAACTCAACGAGGAATTAAACCCACAGTTAGGACAGCTGTTTAATCTTAGCCTCACCTCAGGATACGTACTCAAGGAGTGGCGCACGGCGACTGTGGTCCCACTTCATAAGGGCGGTGCCTCCACAGACCCTGGAAATTACCGCCCCATTAGCTTGACAAGCCTTATCTGCAAAGCCATGGAGAGGATCATAATGGAACTCATAAATCAAGACATAGGGAACTTGCAGACTTTGGATCCAACCCAGTTTGGCTTTGTCAAAGGCAGATCCTGCCTCTTAAACTTGGTTGACTTTTTCGAGACAGTCACCAAGGCCATTGATGAGGGAAAGGCAGTCCATACAGCCTACCTCGACCTGGCAAAGGCCTTCGACACAATACCCCACTCCGGTATCATCGAAAAACTCATCAGCTTGAATGTAAACCCATACATCACAAGATGGGTTGCAAACTGGCTAAGCGACAGAACCCACAGGGTCAGAGTTGCTGGAGCCATGTCAGACTCAAAGCCTGTCACAAGTGGTGTCCCACAGGGCTCAGTCCTGGGTCCACTCTTGTTCGGCATCTACTTTTCTGAAGTACAAGCAAACACAGGAGGGTTATGGCTGACAAAGTTTGCAGATGACTGCAAACTGGGCCATAGTCGAGAACACATCTGACACAGATATCCTCCAGAAGGGCCTCACAGAAACGAATAACTGGTGCCAGACCGATGGCCTGAAGTTAAACGCCAAAAATGCATAGTCATACCCTTCGGGAAAAACAAGGTTACCCTAGCTACCATATAGGTGACAATCCACTGAGCACAGAAAAGTCATCAGGGATCTGCGGGCCCAAGCTGACAGTAGTCTTTCGCTTGACACTCATGTTGCTAAAGTACTTAGGAACACCTTCTATATCGCCCACCTCATCATGAAGGGATCCACATCTAGATCAAGGAGGTCAGCGTCCCGCTGTACTCATCACTCATTAGACCTATGATTGAGTACAATGCCCCGTTCGGAATGTATCTGGCCAGACACCTGATGCAGCTTGAAAGGCCCCAAAAGTTCCTCACCAAAAGGATAAAGGGTCTCAAAAATATGTCTTATGCTGCCCGACTGAAAGAACTCCAGCTTTATTCAGTCTCATACCCTTGCTCAGAGGTGACCTGTGCCTGACATATAAGGCCATGTCAAACCCAGATTTGATGAATATGCTTCACCTCAAAAAATCTAGATCCCTCAGAACCACAAGGGCGGGAGACTTAAACCTTGACACGGTTATAAATAGAATGTGCTGGAGGGACAGATTCATCACCCAGAGACTCCCTATGCTGTGGAACAAAATCCCGGTACATGTGAGGCAGAGCACCTCGCTGGCCTTGTTCAAGAGGAATCTTGACCAATGGATGGGAGATCGCAGATATACCCCAGGGATTACTTCAGTGTCACTGCTTGACAGAGGCACAGAAAAATGATAGGCATAGTTTTTATTCAAACTAAAGGGGTGGCGAAAGCCACATAACTATGGGCTAGGCTTATAAATGCCCTTGGGCAGATAGCCTAGTATGAACCTATGAACCTATGAATACACTCAAACATCTACATTCATGTTAAGTGTACACAACTGTACTGTGTCTCTGTTATGTTAAGGATGTCCGAGTAGTGAGTTCTGAATGCGTGTAAGTGAGGAAGTTTGTTTGATTTACTCAGTTAGGATTGATGAGTAGATCTTCTTCGTGTTTCACTGTTGCAGTCATCACACTTGGGTTATCTGCCTGCAGGTAGCCCTCTGTCAGCCCGAATACCAAAGTCTTGGAATTTCTACGTCTGCTCTCTCCTTCATGACATCAGGTCATCAGGGGTATAAAACATGCAGCCGATGCCATTACATGAGCTTTTCTTGCTGTGCGGTAGCCTGAAGCAGTTTGCAAGTGCCGGTCGGCCACTACCTGAAATTTTCGAGTTTCAAACCTGAAGTCTTCTAAAGCTAAGTACCCTGTTGGGGATCCTTTTTTCTTACTCTAACCTATGTCAGAAAAAGTAACAATTGTCTTGCCTGTGGAAAGCAAATACCTCACAGATTTTCATTCTTACTGCATCACCTGTTTAGGCCCTGATCATGATGTTCTTCGCTGTCTGTTTTGTGCTTTATTCAAAGCCCAAACTGTTCGTCATCTGGCTATCTTTGTCGCTAAATTCTTTCGCTGCCATTCTCCGTATTGCAAAATGGCTTTAAGCCATCCGACTCCCAATCTTCCGAAAAAGAAGTAAGGTTAAAGACAGAGACTGCATAGGTCCAAAACTGCCAATAACTATTCCGTTAAGCTAGTCGCCAGTCTGCTGGTAATCGGTGATGCACTTTTGCAGTCCTAATACCCGCTTCTGCAGATTCACAGGCCTCTGCTGAGACCCATTCGGAGTCCGGTATGCCATGAGATGCTTCTAAGACTATGGAACCTGCAGATATCTCTACTTTGGATGGGTCCAGAGCCACTGTGCAGGCACTAGTTTCTGAGGGTGTATTCAGGCCTTCCAATGTCCGTATTAAACAGACTGCTTCATTTTTTTTACTATAACTACCTTATTTCTCAGGCTCTGAGTTCGCACTCTGCCTAGGAAACTGACGACCAAAGCCCATTCTCAAGCTCCCATGCCTCAGAAACAAATGCTTAGAATGGCTGAAGACCTTATTACTTTAATTAGTGGAAGCCAGCCTTCCCCCTCTAAAAGACATAGAATAGATTTTCCTTTTGATTCCACAGACAGTCCGATGACGGACTCCCCTGATTACCAGGACATACCCTTATCCACCTATGAGGATTCAGATGCAGAGGATTCCATTCCCTCTACCTCCTCTCCAGAGGACATTTCTTTCAGTGAAACCTTGCATACTCTAAGAGAGCATTTCCGCTAGGAATGCCAGGACTACCCTCAGTCAAAAAAGAGACGCTGGGAATTTTTAGACTTGCGTCAGCATAGGCCTCTAGCTATACCCCCTGTCCTGGATATTGTAGATGTCTTCATGGAATAAAGATTTACCATTGATACTTTATCTCCAGCTCCTAGAAAGCCTGACCGGTACTACAGAGTACCTGACTCTCGCAAATTTCTCTCTAAAAATCCTACTGCAGATCCAGAGTCCATTTTTCTGAGACATTAAAAAAACAGGAACAAATCTTACCAGACCATCTCAAAGCAAAATTACTAGATGCTCTATTATATTAAAAATGTTTGGCACAAAGGCAGAAGTTCTTAAGATGGAGGAAGAAGCTAAATCTATGCAAACTGTTAGATTTCTTACAGGTACAGCCAGTTAGATTCACTAGGCATTGGCCTTAGAAAAAATGGTCCTTTCCAGTCCCTCCCAGGCTTTCTCAGTCCAAACCCAGGGGCAACAGACCACAAAGACTACAGTCTCAGGGTATGCACAGATCTAAACAATGGAGTGCTCCCACCTCAAGAACAGGAAGCGGTAAGCCACCCTCTTATGGAAAAGGTTCACAATGACTTCTACTACATCCTTCCCAGCCATGCCCAAGTACTTGCACCCCTAGGAGGAAAACTCGCCCTGCATGCAAAAAACTGGGAATACATTACCCAGGACCGTTGGGTCTTGAATCTGTATCCTTGGGATACAATGTTTTACTTCATTCACTGCCATTCCCAAAAGGATTGCTCGACCTTCCCCCAAACCAGTGGGCAGAGGCCCAAAAACAAGTACTTTCTCTTCTTAGTATCAAGGCTATTCAACCTGTTCCAACAGCGCAAAGGGGACAGGGTTTCTACTCCAGACTGTTTCTGGTGCCCAGAAAAGAAAACTCTTGGTGCCCTATCCTGGATTTGTCATTTCTCAACACCTTTCTGGAGGTATCCAAGTTCAAAATGCTTGCTCTTCAACAGCTGCTGCCTATGCTAGCCAAGGACTCCTGGGTGGTCATCCTAGACTTAAAACAAGCTTATCTGGACTTCCCCATTAGAGAATCTTTCAGGAAATATCTATGTTTCAGTGCAAGCTCTATGGACTATCAGTTCTCTGCACTTCCCTTTGGTTTATGTACTGCGCCCAGGGTATTCACAAGGTGGCTGGCTCCAGCCATTGTGTACCGTAGGCAGAGAAAATTCAAATTTACCCATACTTGGACTATTGCCTGATTCAGGCGGACAGTCAGGAATTGCTACTGCAGTACCTGACATTTGTAGAGAGACTCCTACCATCTCTGGGATATACCATCAACAAAATGAAATCACATCTGGTACCCATTGAAAAAATCAAACCTCCATTGCTGTACCATAAAGGGCTGCCCTCCAAGCGATAAAAGCACAATGCTGTCACTAATACTGTAGCAATTGCTAATAATCATTACTATTTTATGTTATTCGTGTTACTGTGTCGTCCTGTGGATTTATATTAATATTATTTGAGTCTGCTACTTTGCGTTGGACATTTTTGAATTGCAATTGCTACAGTATAAGTGACAGCATTGTGCTTTTATCGCTTGGAGGGCAGCCCTTTATGGTACAGCAACGGAGGTTTGATTTTTTTCAATTAGTGTCCTGTCGTGAAGAGGTGGTGGTGTGGTTACATCTGGTACCCAGCCAAGAAATTGTATTCCTGGGAGCAAGCTTGAACACAACTTCTCAGATGGCATTTCTCACTCCAGAAAAGCAGGTTTATTTTACAAATTACTTCAAATTACTGGCTGCAAAGAAAAATACTGCAAACCCTAGGGTTCATGGCCTCATACATTCTCCGAATTCCATATGCAAGACTGCATATGAGCAAACTTCAGTGGTACTTGAAAAATCTATGGTGTCAACATTCTCAGGACCTGGAAAAAGTGGTTCCGATCATTCCTTGCCTAAGGACAGAGTTCCTTTGGTGGGCAGAGTTTTGCAACCACAACAAGGGACTTCCGTTCACTCAACCCCCTGCCGCCCAAACCCAGACAACAGACTCATCAGACTATGCCTGGGGGGCTCACATGGCAGGCAAATGCATTCAAGGCAAATGGAGCCCAGGACAAATGCACCTGCATATCAATCAAAAAGAAATGTTAGCTGTACAGAATGCACTGGCAGCTTTCAAATACCTTATCCTTCCAGGACAACTCTTGATAGACAGACTACACGACAGTCATGTGGTACATAAACTAGCAGAGCGGAACTCATTCCTACCCGCTCTGCAGGTTAGCCATGGTTATGTGGAACACAACCTTGAGCAACCAAGTGCACTGCAAGCTCAATTCCTGACAGGCAAGCAAAATTCATTGGCAGACTTGAGCAGAAATCTAATGGACCCACACAAGTAGAAACTAGAGCCCAGTTCACTCAATCTTCTAATCCACAGGTGGGGGAGACCAGAAGTGGACCTCTTTGCTTCCCCCCAGAACCATCAGTTGAACATATTTTGCACCCTAACTCCCCACAGCCAAACATGGAAAGTGGATGCCCTTTTCTTTACATTGGAAAACCTCACATCTATGCCTTTCCCCCTCTGCCCCTCTTGGCGAAAGTACTACTCAAGATCAGACAGGCCAAGGACAATCCTTTTTGCGCCATACTCGCCACGCCAGCAGTGGTACCCTTTTTTAAGCAGTCTGACAACAGTGCCACCCTGGCAGCTGCAGCAGACCCCCTGTCTGCTGTCCCAGCAGGAGGGCCAGATTTTGCGTCCTAAGCTGCAAACCCTGAGCCTAGCAGCCTAGCTTATTCCATGAATACATAATTGGCAAGTGTCAGCAAACAGGTGCTGGATGTCATCCTTGAGGACAGGAGGCCTAGTACTAGGAAATCCTATTCAGAAAAGTGTAAAAGATACTGTTCTTGGAGACCGTTTCAGGGGAAAGGACACAGCTGTGCCCACTTTACCTCATATCCTAGATTATCTAGCAGAGCTGCTCCACAAAGGCTTAGCCTTCTCATCTGTTAAGATTCCTGCCTCTGCCATCTCAACTCATTACAGTACTGCCTGGGACCTTAACTTTATACTAGAGAAGCTCACGCTTCCCCCTTTTGAGCCTGCTGCTACAGCAGAGTTAAAATTCCTCTCTTGGAAAACAGCCTTACTTCTAGCCATCACTTCAGCAGGAAGAGTGTCTGAGTTACAGGCCCTTATGACTGTAGAACCCTTAATTATCTTCCATGCTGATGGGGTTCCCTCAGGACTAACCCCTCATTTATGCCCAAGGTGGTATCCATTGTTGCTTTAAACCAATCCATCAATTTGCTAACCTTATTTCTTAATCCTCAGAATAAAGGGGAAAGGATCCTGTACTTGGATGTGCACAGCTTAGGTTCTACTTGGACAGGACTTGCACCGTTGAAAAATCTGACCAGCTGCAAGTCAGCTCTGCTACAGGGGCAGAGGGCAAGGCCATTTCAAAGCAAACAATTGCCAAATGGATAGCACACTGTATCCATTTCTGCTACAAGCACCATGGAAAACCTACCCCACAGGGGATGAGAACCCATTACACTAGGACTATCCCAACCTTTACAGCTTTTCTCAGGGGAGTCTCTACCAGGAACATCCTGGAAGCTGCAACCTGGAGTTCAGTACACAATGTCACCAAGCATTACCACTTAACTATCTCTTCTAAATCCAGAGTTGGATTTGCTACAGCAATCTTAAAAGGCCTGCTAACTAGCCCTAATACTTGACTGCCTCCACCCTTCCTCAGCTTTGGGAATCAACCCGTGTGTGATGACTGCAACAGTGAACCACTAACATAGTACAGTTGTGTACACCTACCATAAATGTAGATGTTAGCATGTATTCACTGTTGCAGTCCTGGTTACCCTCACTCCAGCCCCCTGTTTTTTCTGTAGTTTCTGCCTATCCTCTTTTTTTGGCCATATCTTGTGGCAGTGGTATTTACTTTTTACTGGAGGTGTGTTCTACACCATTTAATTGCATCCGGCGCAGAAATCAAGACTCTGGTATTTGGGCTGACTGAGGGCTACCTGCAGGCAGATAACCCAAGTGTGATTACTGCAACAGTGAATACACTCGAACATCTACATTTATGGTAAGTGTACACAACTGTACTACCTGCAGTTTGTTTGTTTGGGGGTATAAAGTTGCTTGGCCCTGGATTTGGTTTCATATCCCCCGAGGTAAGGAGGTATTTCTTTAATGAAAGTTGAAGCTTGGTAGTTTGTAGAATATCTATGTGGAGTTTACTTTGATACACCCACAAAGGAAAAGGAGAAATCCACAAGTCTCAAAACACCAATTCCACGAAAAGTTTGTTTACTTTGATGTTTTTCTAGTGTAGAATAGTGAAGCATACTTATGTAAAATAGTATTGTGTTGTCACTAAATAGAGTGGGTATAGGAAAGCTTGTGTGTGTAATAGGTGTGAAGGTATGTGTTCTATTTTAGGTGGTTTGTGGTAGTGGTGTGTTAGTGTGTAAGGGTGTAACAGGTTGGAGTTGAGGGTTAGGAGGAGAGATGAAAGTAAGGCTTGCATAGTTTGAGTTTGTGGTGTTAGGATGCAGGTGGTTAATTAGGGTTGTGGTTAGGGTGGTTGCAGGTGAGTGGCTGTAGGGAGTGGTCAGGTGATTGAGGGTTAGAACAAATGTATAAGTAGTGGGGGTGGGTGGGAATTGGGGGCAGTGTAGGGGAGCGGAGTGAGCAGAGCATAGCAAGGCTCAGCCGCCACGAGAGTACAGAGACAGTAGAACCTCTAATCAGGAATAGCAGGAAAAAACAGCCAAATTGTGGTAATTTCAGTATGTTTCCCTGTATTGCAGTGGTAGACTGCTGGCAGTGTTGCCGCCTGGTGGCCAAAGTTAGTTACTACAGCCAGAATAAAACTAACCTGTGTGTATGCTCATCTGCTCTGTAGTAATACTTTAATGAGCAGTTTACTTTTTTAAAAGCAGATAGTTTTAAAAACAGATTTGGAGTGTGGATAAATTGCAATAGAAGGAACACCTACAGTTTAGAAAGCTGTGCTCCTTAGTTTGGTTTTGGAGCTGCTTCAGGCAGGTATTTTGCTGGACGAGTCTGTTGGGCAGGGGATGACCACAGTGTGTTTAACCCATCAGGAGAAGCTTCTAAGCCAGGGAGCACACAGGCAGGGGGAGAGAAGCTTCCATGTATATATAACTTCTATATATACATACATATAGCTTGTTTAGCTTTTTTCTTTTTCAAAAAGTGTGTGCCTTTGAAAGGCAAATACTAATGTACACTTCGTTTTAACAGAAAGGTATGGATTAGCCTGCTGTTTCTGGGTAGGTTAAGAAGAAAAAAGTTTATGCACAAAATTAATAAATTAAGTGCTAGTAGGATCTAATGACCAAGGAATTAGCATTTCGGAGCTTATTGGACGTTTTAAAGTGCGGCACCGTTGGTAAACAGTTAATGGTTGAATTACAGGTTTTGCATTGTGTATTTTCTGAGGGATATGAAGTCTGAAATTCAAATGTCTGCTATCACGACACATTAGTGAACATTTGGTGCTTTGTGTGATCCTGCAGGTTCTGTAAGATGTTATTTCTGCAGTTTTCCTCTTAGGCTATGTTTTGAGTTACAGTCCGTTAAAGATGAGTTTACACAGGTGGGGAGGGACTATGGTGTTAGGATACCGTTCTTTAAACTCAGGTTGTAGTGTGGGTTTCCTTAAAAGCCCAGGAAAGCAGAGCTCCACTAGGCTCAGTACTGAAGTGAATGTAAATGAAGAGGCTCTTATTACTAAAAAGTGAGTGTGGGTTGTTTCATATAGTGGTGCGGTCTGAGAGTCCTGTTTGGAAAATTCTGGTCTGGTAGTGCGTTTGCTATAGACCTATAGTGGAATTCTGTTGCTTCCTTCTGTTATATTTGAGAATAAATAAATTCAGGTAAGAAGTACTGCTAGTTAAACATTTTAAAATATTTTCCATTTGGGTGGCTGACAGCGATATGTTCTTGTAAATGATTTGGGGATGTCATCTGTGTTAAATATTGAGGCCGCCTAGTGTGTGTACACTGGAAAGAGGCATTTTGACTGCTGCTTAACTTGCTATGTCTGTCAAGGGGAATTAACTGAGTTGGTGTTTTTGGTTGAGGTGGTTTTATACTTGTATGTGGGGTCATTGTAAGTAACTTAGTGTAGTTTTGTAGACTTTGAATTAACTGCATATTCTATACACACACTTCTTTTTGACCAGCAGCTACAATTGGATGTGCAACAGTCGCACAGGTCTTACAGCAGGTATAGGAGGGGGGGGTACATGTAGAGTGAGGGCGTATATTGCTGCATCAGATGTTCTTCGGGTTTCAGTGTTGCAGTCATTACATTTGGGTAATCTGCTGGCAGGTTGCCCTCAGTCGGCCTGATTAAGAAAGTCTTGGGTCCTGCGTCGGTTGCTGTCCCTTCTTCAATGACGTCAGGTTGTCAGGGGTATAAAACGTGAAGCTGATGCCATTACATCAGTCTTTCTTGCCGCGCAGTGCCCGAAGCATAAGCAGTTCGCAAGTGCCGGTCGGCCGACTTCTGAAATTTTCGTTTACGAGTTTCAGAACTGAAGTCTTCAACTAAAAGCTAAGTACCCCGTTGGGGAAACTTTTTCTTACTCCTTACCGATGTCAGTAAAAGTAAATAATTGCATTATTTGTGGGAAGCAAATACCTCATAAGGATTTTCATTTGTACTGTATTCTTTGCCTAGGCCCTGACCACAATGTACCTTGCTGTCGGTTTTGTGCTAAATTTTAATCAACGCACAATTAAATGTCTGTATATTTTTGCTTCCAAATATAATGGCTCAAGATTTAATTATCCAGAAATGTCTGTTAGCAATCCAACTACCAGAATACCTAAAAAAACGCAAAGAAAAAGACTGTCAAGGTCCAAAACTGTGAGCGACGCTTCTAAGCCATTCGCCTGTTCGCCGGTACTTTGTGAGGCACTTTCGCAGCCCCTGATACTCTGCTACCTCTGATTCGCAGGCCTCTCCTGAGACCCATTCGGAGTCCGGTATGCCGCGAGATGCTTCAGTTATGGAACCCGTGGATGTCTCTACCTTAGACGGGTCTGGAGCCGCTATGCAGGCACCGGTTTCTGAGGGTGTTTTCAGGCCTACAGATTTGTATATTAGACCAACGCCATCTTCAAAACAAAGGCCAAAATCTAAATCTGTCTAAAAAACAGATGCCTGGGCCAAATGTGCAGGCCCCTATGCCTAAAAAACAAATGATCAAAATGGCTGAAGACTTAATTACTCTGATCAGGGGTAGCCAACCCCCTCCTAAGAGCACTAGGCAAGACAGATAATGAATCTTCTGAACAGGATTCTATTTCTTCTGACTTCTAATGAACAGGATTTGTCTATTCCTATTTGAGGACTCTGATGCAGAAGATTCCATTCCTTCTGCTTACATAACTTAAGAGAACATTTCCACTGGGAAAGTCAGGATTTCTCTGAATCTAAAGAGAGACTTGGGGATTTTCTTCTTTCTTAGCATAGGCCTTTGGCTATACCTCCTGTTCTAGACATTGTTGATGATTTTTTTCAGAATCTAGTATGGCTCCTGATTCTCTGCCTCCGGCTCCTTGTAAGCCAGACCGATACTACAGGGTTCCTGACTACCACAAATTCCTTTTCAAAAATCCTATTGCTGATCCTGAAACCATTTCTCAGGGTCCCAAGGGCATTAAGGCCTCTACTGCTAAAAATCCTACCCCTTCTGATAGAGATTCCAGGGCACTGGATAGATGAGCTAAGAAGGTTTTACACTTCTGCAACCTTGGCAATCAGAGCTTTTAAACTGTCAATTTCATATGCTTAAATGTCAGCAGCATATCATGGGACTACTTAAAAAGAAATTTATGTTAATCTCTGACTGTGGAAAACAAAGATTTGCTGGATTTATTGCATTCAGCTGAACAAGTTGGAAAACATACTTTGCAATGTGGTTTTGATTCCTTGGAGGCCTCTTGCAGGTCTGCTGTAACTGGATCTGTGCTAAGAAGGCATGCTTTGCTCAGAGCAAACGCTGCCTGACCATGTTAAAGCAAAATAGTTGGATGCTTCTTTACAACAGGGCAGTCTCTTTGGTAATAAGGCTGAAGTGTTAAAAAAGATGGAAGATAAAGCTAAATCTATGCAAACTGTGAAAGATGTCTTACAAGTGCAGCCTCCCAAGATTTAGTAGGCACTGGCCTAGTAAGAACTGGACCTTTCCAGTCCCTTCGAGAGCCGCTCAAGTCCAATCCAGACATTCCAAAGGCTCAAGGTTTCAGTCACAAGGAACTTTTAGAACAAAACAGTGGGGTGCCTCCACCTCCAAATCTGGAAACAAGGCACCTCCATATGGTAAACAGTCTCAATGACTTCCCTCTACAATCACCAAGCACTTACCTCCCAGACCTGCCCCAGAAACAAGTTCTGTCCCTCATGAACATGGAGGCTATTCAACCAGTACCAGAAGAGGAAAAGGGACAAGGTTTCTATTCAAGACTTTTCCTGGTACCCAGAAAAGACAAATCATGGCGTCCAGTTCTGGACTTATCCAGCCTAAACCCATTTCTGGATATTCCAAAATTCTAGATGCTGACTCTTCAACAGTTACTACCTATGCTAGGCAAAGATGCCTGGTTGGTTACTCTAGACTTAAGAGGCTTACCTGCATATCCCAATCGGGAAATCTTGCAGAAGATACCTCCACTTCAAAGCAGGCTACTTGCATTACCAGTTCTCTGCACTCCCCTTTGGCTTCTCTACTGCGCCCAGGGTCTTCACAAAGTGCCTGGCTCCAGTAATTACATTTTGCAGGTGAAGAAATATTCAAATATATCCATACCTGCACGATTGTCTAATTCAGACAGAAAACAAGGACATTCTTCTAAAGCATCTGGCATTTGTAAAAAGGGATGCCCTTGCATCGGCAGTCATCACATATGGGTTGTCCTGCCTCAGGCAGCCCTTCGGTCGGCCGGATTCCAAAGTCTGGGTCCGGCGTCGGCTGATGTTGCCCTTTCCCCCCGACGTCAGAGCGCCTGGGGTATAAAAGCGTCAGCCGACGCAATCTTCCTCAGTCTTTCTTGCCGCGTGGTGCCTGAAGCAGAAGCAGTTCGCAAGTGCCTGTCGGCCAGCTCCTGTAATTCAGCTAAACCGAAGACTTCAAAAGCTAAGTACCCCGTTGGGGACTCTTTCTTGCCTCAGCCACTGTCAGATAAAATTAATAATTGCTTAACTTGTGGGAAACAAATACCTCATAAGGATTTCCACTCTTACTGCCTACCTTGCCTAGGCCCAGACCACAACGTCTCGGCCTGTTCCGCCTGTGCTTCCTTCAACCGACGCACTCTTAGACGTCGGGCGGAGTTCGCAGAGGAATTTTTTGGGGCTAATTTTGCTTACAATATGCCGTCGGAGACTCCGACTTCACATTTAATAAAGAAACGGAAGGACAAGGACCGACACACGTGGTCCGTGGTTTCGGCTGAAACAATGGCCAGGCCTACCGCGAGTGTCTCTGTCTTGGCTGAAACAGAGTCCTTGGTACTTCCGTCCACCGAAACCGTACAACCGACAACCTCGACCCCGGAGGCCACTACTGTATCAGTTATTGAATCTCCATTAGAATCCGGTGTCCAGGAACCTTCCGACACCATCCCCTTAGACAAAACTACACCAGCACGTGGTGCAGCCATGCCTCCTGCATCCATGTCTATTAAGGCATTCTCAAGGGCTAAAGCTGCTAAACACTCAAAATCTATGCCTCCCAGGGTTATCCCTTAGGGACCCACTACAGGTTCTCAGATCCTTAGTCTAGCAGAGGACCTTATTTCATTAATTAGGGGCTCACAGCCTCATCCAGACAGGGGTTCTCAACCTCCTGCAGAAAAAAGGCCCAGGGTTGAGCCCTCTGATCCCCACTCCTCAGATGAGGCCTCTGATGGCTCTGCTCTCTCGGACTACCAGGAGGAGGCTTTTTCGGCCTACGAGGATTCTGATGCAGAGGAATATATCCCTTCGGCCTCCCCTCCTGAAGAGCTGTCCTTTGGGGAAACTCTACACACTGAGGGAGCATTTCCAATGGCAGAGCCAGGAATTCTCTGATTCCAGGAAGAGATTAAGGACCTTCTTGCATTTGCCTCAGCATAGACCTTTGGCTATTCCCCCTGTTTTGAATGTCATTGATGATGTGTACTCTGAGTCTAGCACAACCCCTGACACTCTCCCTCCGGCTCCTGCCAAACCCGATAGGTATTACAGGGACCCGGAATCGCATCTTTTCCTTTACAAGGCCCACTCTGCTGATCCAGAAACTATTTCCCAGGGCCCTAAAGGGGTTGCAGCTGTCACTACAAAAAATCCACTCCCCTCTGAAAGGGAGTCCAGAGCTTTAGAGCGATGGGGTAAAAAAAGTGTATACTTCTGCTACCTTTTCTATGAGGGCTTTAAATTGTCAGTTTCATATGATACAGTACCAAGAGTATTTGTTAGATGAATTGCATAAAAAACTGTCTTCACCTGAAGCCCTAGATCGCAAATCACTTCAGGATCTGGTACATAATTCTCAACAGGTTAGCAACCATTTCTTGCAGTATGGTTATGATGCATTGCAAGCTTCATGTAGGTCAGCTATGACAGGTGCAGTCATACGTAGGCATGCTTGGCTGAAGGAACAATCTCTGCCAGACCATGTTAAAGAAAAGCTTCTGGATGCTGCACTGGAAAAGCAAAAGTTATTTGGCTCCACTGCTCAGGAAGTCTTAAAGAAATTTGAAGAAAAGGCAAAATCTGTACAGTCAAAGATTTTATGCAAGTCCAACCACCAAGATTCAGCAGAAATTGGCCTTCCAAGAACTGGTCCTTTCCAGACAGAGAGATTTCAGAGAGGCAAGAACAGGCGTGCCAAAGGTAGAGGGCAAGCTAGAGGCTCCTACAGAGGACGTTAATGGCAGCCTCCCAACCAGAGAGGTAGTGCAGGGCCTACAACTGCTGCACGAGGACAGACTCATTGACTTTACTTTGACACCGCCAACCAGGGCTCAATTGGAAGCACCTTTGGGTGGAAAGCTTTCCTTATTCTCAGAAAATTGGCACATTATTACAAGGGACAAATGGACACTACAAATAATAGACAAAGGATACAGGTTCCATTTCCACACATTACCGAAAAGAAAAGGCATGCCCGACCTGCCACCAAATCAAAGGGCAGAGGCTTTGAAACACATCTCCAACTTAATGCAAATGAAAGCAATAGAAAAGGTTCCTCTCTCAGAACAAGGCCAAGGATTTTATTCCAGACTCTTCCTTGTTCCAAGAAAAGAAAAGCAATGGAGGCCTATTCTCGACTTGTCCGCACTGAATACTTATCTCATTGTGCCAAAATTCAAAATGCTGACTCTACAGCAACTCCTTCCCATGCTGGGCAAGGGGTCTTGGCTGGTAACTCTGGACCTCAAGGAGGCATACCTGCATGTCCCTATCAGATAAAGCTGCAGAAGACACCTCAGATTTCTTGCAGGTTCAGAGCATTATCAATTCTCAGCATTGCCCTTTGACTTGTCTACTGCGCCCAGAGTATTCACAAAATGCCTGGCATCAGTAATTGCACACTGCAGACTTCAGGGGATGCAAATTTACCCGTATCTGGGAGACTGCCTTATACAAGCCAACAAACTTTGGTAAAACACTTGAATTATGCCATCCACCTTCTTCAGGCCTTGGGATATACAGTCAACATTCGCAAGTCAAGACTTGTACCATCCCAAAGAATAACTTTTCTGGGTGCGAATCTAGACACAACCACCCAAATGGCTTTCCTCACAGAAGAAAAACAGTCAACTACCGGATTACTTCAAAAATCTGTCAAGACGAACTCAGCTGACTGCAAGGAAAATCCTGCAGGCCCTGGGTTACATGGCTTCTTGCATTCTTCCGATTCCTCAAGCAAGGCTACATATGAGGAAACTACAATGGTACCCAAGGAGTTTATGGATTCAGCACAGTCACAGCTTGGAAACTTTGATACCACTCATCCCATGCCTTCAAAGGGAATTTCTGTGGTGGGCTCAAGCAAGCCAGTCAAACAGGGGTCTGCCCTTCAGCAAACCAATAGCCAGCCAAACCATTACAACGGACGCTTCAGAACGGATGGGGAGCGCACATGGAGGGAAGGTGCATTCAAGGACTATGGTCACAAAAAGAGCTACGCATGCACATAAACCAAAAGGAAATGCTGGCAGTGATACATGCAATCGAGGCCTTCAAGGTATTTCTACATCAAGGCCATCTGCTAATAAGGACAGACAACACCACAGTTATGTGGTACATAAACAAGCAAGGAGGTACCCATTCCTACCCTCTTTGCAGACTGGCAATGAATCTATGGGAACTTTCCTTGTCACTCAATATAGAGCTACAATCCCAGTTTGTGCCAGGGAAGGATAATATACTGGCGAACAGCTTAAGCAGGAACATCATGGATGCACACGAATGGATGCTGCACCCAGACATCTTCCATCAGATAACACAATCATGGGGGAGACCGGACATAGACCTCTTTGCATGATCACTCTCTTATAACTGTGTTTAGAGGTTTGGTAGGGTGTGTTCTTGTTGTGTATGTTTGAGTTTTAGATAAAATCTGGACAATCTTTTCATACACACATACACATTTAAACATGTACAAGAAGTGTACATATGTCCACATTTATGTATGTCAAGACTTACAAACATGTCTATTGATATAAACATGTGTGTGGGCATTTATACCTAAGGGACATTTTTGCTCATGACCTATATGTATATATATATATATATATATATATATATATATATATATATATATATATATATGTATATATACATATATATATATACATATATATGTGTATATGTATTTTCACTAGTTTTATTCTAGTTACAAGACATTTTCATTTGAGCATTAGATATCTTTATTGTAGTCAAAGACAAACTTTCAGTCCACGTTATTAATTTATTCATCAGTTGGTTTTCCTCCATTTTCAATAACTTTGTCACAGGAGTCACTATTAAGTGAGTGTTACAAATTTGTTCATTTGTGTCATCTGCTGTAGGTCCACACTACCTCTATTTCATTTTATTTCATTGCATTTCATTAGTTACAGACGATTCAACGGTGTTTGAATTTGAATGTAAAAGGGAGTAAATAATTCACTGTGGGAGACATCTGGTGATTTTTGTTTAATTTGGTTTATTTCTGTAGTAAACATCAGTGGAAATGTGTCCACGAGATCATCATAAGTCACCACTAAGATTGTTACTAATACTTTTGATTTCTTGACATCAAACAATCATGGTCTTATACGTACGATGTAACATCGGGCTGAGTTGTTGTTGTTGTCATTACCATTTTAGTCAATAGGGGTATATTTTTAAGTAATGGACACAGGTTTGTCATTGTCCATTTTAAAAGTTTTGATACTTGGTCAATATAGATTGATTTTTATTTAGAAGTCATCATCATTTTTGTAATGATGTATAATGTTATATTAGATCATACATCCAAAGAATTTTTATATTATGTTTATACAATTTTTAAAAAAATTTTATCATTGTCACTTGGGATGTACATCATTTCCTGTCTATGACTATAAAACCAGGATGTTGGGAGGCATCCTGGTTTTCTGAGGAAGTTCACGTTGACAATAAAGTGAAAGAAAGCGCTAAAAATTCATCTGGCTTTGCAGCAGCTTTCTATTTTTCAACAGTCGCTAACTTTTTGGTTGTTTCATCACCAGGATAAGCTATCCAAGGGAGTGAAGGATATCATCATAGAAGCTCGCAGGCCTTCCACAAGAAAGGCATACTCAGCAAAATGGAAAAGATTTCACACCTGGAGCACCTCAAAGGGCCTAGATGCAAAAGTTATGAAAATGGCACATATCCTGGAATATTTGGCAGAAATGCTCCACAATGGCCTGTCTTACTCTTCCATTAAAATTCATGCTTCAGCAATTTCAGCAGAGTACAATACTGATCCACCTGTCTTCTCTCACCCCCTCCTAAGACAGTTTCTAAGAGGAATTAAAAACATTAATCCTCCAAGGAATCCACCAGTGCCTACTTGGGACCTTAACTTCGTGTTGGAAAAACTAACACTGCCTCCCTTTGAACCAGCAGCATCGGCAGAACTACAGTTCCTGTCTTGGAAGACTGCTTTCCTTCTGGCCATAACCTCAGCAAGAAGAGTATTTGAGTTACAGGCCCTCATGGCAGTGCAACCATTTCTTATCTTTCATCAAGACAGAGTCTCTTTGAGAACCAATCCTTCATTTATGCCAAAGGTGGTATCCAGGGTCTCATTAAACCAAGCTATTCACCTGCCTACCTTCTTTCCAAATCCACAAAACAAAGGGGAAAAGCTTCTGCACACCCTGGACATACACAGACAGTTGTGCTACTACTTGGACAGAACTAAGAGTTACAGAAAAACTGACCAGCTGTTTGTAGCATATGCTGCTAGTGCACAAGGAAAAGCAATTTCAAAACAGACAATTTCTAAATGGATAGGAAATTGCATTCGTTTTTGTTACTCCTTTCATGGAAAAGCTGTGCCAGGTAACATTAGACCTCATTCGACCAGAGCCACAGCCACCTCCACAGCCTTCTTAAGAGGGGTTGCTACCAAGGACATTTTAGAAGCTGCTACATGGAGCTCCGTGCATACATTTTCCAAGCATTACAATTTACCTTTATATTCTAGATCCAGAGCAGGCTTTGCTACGGCAGTCCTGCAGGGCATTTTAGTTACACCATCCTTTACATAGATCCTCCACCCCCAGATTGGCTATGGTATTCTACCCATATGTGATGACTGCAGATGCATCCTGGAAGGACATAGTACAGTTTTGTACCTACCATAAATGTAGATGTCCGATAGGTATGCATCTGCAGTCAGGTTTACCCTCCCTCCTTCCCCTCTGTGGTATTTATTGGGTACTTATCCCTCTCATAGCTTGCTGGGGTTATCTATTATGGTGTATTTGTGTGTGTATATATATATATATATATATATATATATATATATATATATATATATATAGATATGCATATATATTTCTGTGCATGTTTGGAATTTATTGCATTTCTCCAAATTTAGCCTTCCTTAGAGGGCACCTGGCATCTGGGGCAAGAAATACTGAGGAAGATGGCGTCGGCTGACGCTTTTATACCCCAGACGCTCTGACGTCGGGGAAAGGGCGACATCAGCCGACACCGGACCCAGACTTTGGAATCCAGCCGATTGAAGGGCTGCCTGAGGCAGGACAACCCATATGTGATGACTGAAGATGCATACCTATCGGACATCTACATTTATGGTAGGTACAAAACTGTACTTTCTAACTTGTCTAGGGTACACTATAAACGAAAAGAAATCACAACTGGTACCCTCTCAAAAAATTACATTTCTGGGTGCAAGCTTGAATACAACTGCCCAGATGACTTATCTTATGCCAGAAAAACAAATTCAATTGGTGACTTGCTTCAAACAGGTGGCCACAAAAACCCTGATTGCTGCAAGACAAATTCTGCAAGCCTTGGGGTTCATGGCCTCCTGCATTCTTCTAATTTCATGTGCAAGACTACATATGAGGAAACTTCAGTGGTACTTAAAAAGTTTATGGAGTCAACATTGTCACAGCCTGGAAACAATGATTCCTATTATACCTTGCCTGCAACTAGAGTTCCTATGGTGGGCAGAGGCCTGCCACCAAAACAAGGGAACTGCCATTCACTCCACCCCCTGCCGCCCAAACACTAACTACAGACGCGTCAGACTATGCTTGGGGGGCTCATCTGGCAGGAAAGTGCATTCAGGGCAAATGGAGTCGATATCAAATGCACCTACATATCAATCAGAAACAGATGCTAGCTGTACAGAATGCACTGACAGCCTTCAAGGACTACTTTCATCCAGGACAATTAATGATAAAGATAGATGACACCAGAGTTGAGTGGTACGTAAACAAGCAGGGGGGTACACATTCCTACCCCCTTTGCGGACTAGCCATGGCATTGTGGAACACTGCCTAGACCTACCAAATACAACTACAAGCTCAATTCCTGCCGGGAAAGCTAAATCCTCCGGCAGACGAACTAAGCAGAAATCTTATGGACCCATACGAATGGAAACTGGAACCACAAATTTTCAACATGTTGACACGCCAGTAGGGGAGTCCAGACATGGATCTTTTTGCCTCACCCCAGAACTATCAGTTGGACAAATTCTGCACAAGAATTCTTGACAAAAAAGCTTGGAAAGTGGATTCTCCATCATTCAGTTGGAAAAACCTATGCTTTTCCCCCTCTGCCTCTGCTCTCCAAAGTTCTGATAAGTCACAGGACAAACCAAAAATGATTGCTCCAGACTGGCCTCGCCAACAGTGGTATCCACTCCTGCACAATGTCTCACACCTTCCTCTGTGGCACCTGCTTTTTAGACACCTTACCTACTGTCTCAGCAGAACTACCAAAATGTTAAGTTGTCAATCTCACCTTCATTATTGCTGGATGGGTTCGGAGCCGATCCTCTGCTCCGACTTGGCACTTGCTAAGCTCGAGAGTCACTTTTACCAGCTCGAGGCAGCCCCATATCCCATGATGCAAGGCGGTAAATACCCAGATCTCGTTTGCCGCTTCGCTGATGAGGTCCTCCTTTTGCCAGCTCTTGGTAAGTAATTTGTTATTCAGAATTTACTCACCCCATTCCATATATTTCTCAGATTGTTAGTTTACTGTCACTTTTAGATAGTTTTAGAGTCTCTAACTCCTAGTTTACTGTTTCCCTAGTTATTTTATTTTAGTCGGGCCTTTACTCCCCTCCATCCCTTCCTGTCAGGGTGTGTGTGTGAGTTTGTTTTTCCCCCTTTTTAAGTAAAATTTCTGAGTCTGGGACTGTGAGAGTAGAGTGTTTGTGTACTTCTCACCATGTCTAAAGAACCGAGGGTCTCCGGCTTTAAGAAGTGTAACTCGTGCTGTCAGAAGATGTCTCTGACAGACGGTCACACTTCTTGTATTTATTGCCTGGGACCTCTCCACCTGCAGGATTCCTGTGCTATTTGTCACTCCAGCCAGAGAGTCCTGCAGGAAAGGAGAAATGAGCTAATCTTAAGGGGCTTACTTAAACCAGAGGGCTCCCCGACCAAGTCTGCTTCGGGTCAGTCCTCTAAGACCTCCAAGGCTTCTGCAACTAAGCCTTCGGCCCTGGCTCCGACTCCTTTGGAGTCGAGATCGGCTCCGGCTGGAGCCGATCTTATTTTGACTAAATCTTCGGCACCGATGGCTATCGGTGCCGATACTTTAACTGCCCCATTGGTGTCGGCTCCGAGCACCATGCGTCTAAGGCTTCGGTATCGGCGCCGGCCGGCTCAGATACCATTATTTCCTTGCCTGTATTGGCTCCAGCCGGAGCCGATACATCTTTGACCAGGCTTGGAGCCGATAAGTTGTCGGCTCCGTCTGGAACCGAGGGTTCTTCGGCTCCGATGGTTCTGTCAAGGAAGCGGTCCAGGTCTCCCTCTTTGGAGCCTATACTTTCGGCTCCGATCTCTCCTCTTCTTTCGGAGCGGAGCCATTGGAGCCGATCATCTAGGTGTTCCAGGCTCTCAGACCATGATTTGGAGAAAGTGGTAAGCAGATTGTTAAAATCACAGGCACTAGCCCAAATGCTTCATAGTCCGTCTCAACAGACGACTACTAGTCCACACCCTCTTCAAGTTCCTCCTTCGACTCTCCTCCAGAGCTCGGAGCCGGAGTCTATTGGAATAGTCACTGCTACGGCTGCGGGGCAGATACCACCCCTTTCTGCTCCTTCAGCTTCTACTCTTATCTCCTCGATCCCTTCCTTGGAGGGATCCGGTGGTCAGGCTTCCCTGGTCTGCTCCGAGGGGGTGAGTGGCATCGGACCCTTGTCCGACCCTGCTCTTCCTCTCTGGACTTCGGCCTTGGTGAGCTCAGCTCCGACATCTGCCTCGCAGCCTTCCCTTTCGGTGGGCCCGGGAGCCCCTGTTTCTTCGGAGCGGGGTCTCTCGGATCTCCCTTGGAGGGGAGCCTTAGAAGTGATGAGGAGTGTGCTGGCCCCCGGGCTCAGTCAGCAGTCTATCCCCTTAGCTCCTCCCTCTATGGTGCCTGTAGATGTCTCTTCCCACTCTCTTGCTCCCGGGCCAAGAGATCCATTGCCTCAGGTTTCCCCACTGGGAAGAACCCCCCTCTTCCGAGGATTCTCCTGATCCGTCAGGAGATCCTCCGCATAAGAGGACCTGTAAGAGGAAGCACCTAGACTCCCCTGAGTCTACAACTTCAGATACCGACTTAGATGAGTCGGAGGGGTCCCCAAGATCCACCTCTGAGGATGTCTCTTTTTCAGACATCCTAGAACTCCTAAAACAGAGGGGAAACTGGCCCTCCATTAATCCCTCCGAGGATGAGTCGGTATACCTAGAGGCTTTTGGATCTCTACCCTCCACCTCCTGGGTGTCTCCGTCTTTCGACCCACTCATGGAGGTGATAGCTCGGAAGGCGTGGGCATCTCCTGATTCCGTGGAACCAGTTCCCAGGAGGCCTAAATTTATTACAGCCCCTTCCGAGAAACAATTTCTTACAAAAGGTGTCCCTGTTGATGCCATGGTGGTGGCGGCCGCCACCAAGAAGGAACTTGCAGATCCTTCCGTACCAGTCCATCCTCCTAACAAGGATTCTAGGACCATGGACAGGTATGGTAAGCGGATGTTTTCCTCAGCGACCTTTGCCATGCGTTCGCTGAATTATTTATGTCACTTCACCAGACTTCAAAGGGACATCCTTTAAGAATTAGATGAAGTAGTACAGGATCCTTCAGCTGCAGGGGCTCAGGAGAAGATTGCTTCTCAGCTAGGAATCCTTAACTCCATAACCAACTCCTCCATGCGGCTAATTTCTTATGCAGCAGATGGAGCGAGTAGAGCTGCAGGGACAGGAGTGGCTCTTAGACGTCAGTCCTGGATGCGGCTCTGTAATTTTGCAGACCCCTTTAAGGCATCCTTCACAAACTCTCCCTTTGATGGGTCAACATTGTTTGGTCCTCAGGTGAATGATACGTTGACCAGGTGTGAGCAAGACTGCAAGACTTTGTGCCGTAGGAGTCCGCTTTTCCACCCCTTCTAGGCCTTACCCCAAAGGACAGAAGGGAGGAAAGATGTGGTTCTGAAAATCTCAGGGAGTCACGCCGGACACACGTGGTCAGTTTACCCCTAGAGGCAGAGGGGGTAATAACAATAGACGCCGCCCTAGGGGCAGAGGGGGCCCGCAGAACCAGGGCAGCAGAGAGCCCCTCTCTGACAAGCCCTTCCAGCATCCGTGAGGTGTTGCCCGACTGTCCACCCTTGGAGGCAGTCGGGGGAAGATTATCGCTGTACCCAGAAGCCTGGCTTTCCCTTTCACAAGACAAATGGGTACAGTCTATCATATCCGAGGGTTACAAGATTCCTTTCGAGGAAAGTCCCTTCCCTCACAAAAATTCCCTTCCAGACGTTTCACCCGGTCCAAGGGAAATTGCAAAATTAGAAGTATCAAAGCTTCTACAAAAAAGGGCCATTCAGCCAGTTCCAACAGACCATTCAGAGCCCGGAATCTACTCAAGGTTCTTTTTGGTTCCCAAAAAGATGGGAGATTGGAGACCAATATTGGACCTCAGCAGACTCAACAAGTCGGTGAAAAAGACAAGATTTCGGATGGTCACACTTCAATCGATTTTGCCCTTCTTAGGCAAAGATAACTGGATGTGCTCAATAGACCTTCAGGATGCGTACTATCACATAAAAATCCACAGACGCTCCAGAAGGTTTCTCCGCTTTCGGCTGGGGTCCAGTCATTTTCAATTCAGAGCCCTGCCCTTTGGTCTCACTACAGCCTCCAGAGTGTTCACCAAATGCATGGCAGTGGTCATGGCTCACCTGAGACGTCAAGGATTCCAGGTGTTTCCGTATCTCGACGACTGGCTCCTGTCAGCCACCACCAGGCATCAACTTCTCCAAGCCAGAGATTACACCCTAAATCTCTGCACTCAGTTAGGAATTTCGGTCAACTACGAAAAGTCCTCCTTATTGCCCTGCCAATCTATTACTTTTATAGGCGCAAATTTAGACACTGTTCAGATGTCAGCAAACCTCACAAGCCAGAGAATCATAGATATCCAAAACCATGTGCGGATCATCCTTGCCAGCAAAAAGGTGCAAGCCAGACTGGTCCTGAAAGTATTGGGCCTCATGGCAGCTGCCATTACTCTTCTTCCTTTGGCCCATTTTTACATGCGTCTCCTTCAATGGATGTTGTTCACCCAATGGTCCTTCCAACAGCTTCCCATGCGTCACCAGATCCTGGTGACACAAACTTGCAAAAACCATCTATTCTGGTGGATTTCTTCTCCCCAAGTCCATCAGGGCAGACCCTTTGTTTCCCCGGCCCTGGTAGCCACAGTCACTATGGACGCCTCCCTGATCGGGTGGGGGGGTCATTATCAGGGCAGGATGGTTCATGGGACGTGGCAACCATTCGAATACCACCTGCACATAAATGTCCTAGAGATGAGAGCAGTGCTTTTAACGTTGCAAGCCCTCAACGACTTTCTTCCCTTAGGAACGATTGCAGTTCACACGGACAACATGTCCGTAGTATGGTACATCAACAAGCAGGGCGGAACCAAGTCTTCCTACCCCTTGTGTCGAGAGGCTCTCAGACTTTGGCAATGGGCGATCTCCTCTCATCGGTTTCTGGTAGCAACGCATATCCCTGGGAAAACCAACATTTTAGCGGACAGATTGAGCAGAGCTATACTCATGCCTCACGAGTGGTCTCTCAAGCAATCTATAGTGGAGGAGATTTTTCAGAAGTGGGGCCCATGTTGCGATCTTTTTGCTACTCCCCAAAACAGCAAATGCCCAGTCTTCTTCTCTCTCTTCCCACTTCCGGGCCATCCCCCCAGAGACGCTCTTACCCAAGATTGGCCCCAGGGACTTCTTTATGCCTTTCCTCCCTTTCCATTGATACCACAGGTACTCCAGAAAGCTACCGTTTTGAGAGCCAAAATGATTCTCATTGCCCTGTATTGGCCTTGACAAATTTGGTTTCCGTTCCTTCGTCATCTTTTGGTGCAGCCGTGGCATCTGGACCCAGTGC